>NC_092251.1:7315000-7522500 GCF_036320965.1 Panulirus ornatus | reverse complement strand
TGTTTACTTATACACGGCAGTTTGAGGGTATCTTTTGTTTGCCAAATGGGCAGTGTGAGGGCGTCGACTCCTGTTTGCCAACTGGGCAGTGTGAGAGGTGTTTCCTGTTTACTTACACACGGCAGTGTGAGGGTGTTGGCTGTTTACCAACTGGGTTGTGTGAGAACGTCGTCTTCTGTTTTGCCAACAGGGAAAGAGTGAGGGGTGTCTCCTGTTTACCAACACGGAAGTGTGAGGGCGTCGTCTCTTGTTTGGCCTCATAAACTGAGCATGTTTCTCCTCATTATCATTTGTCTCTTGGCTTCGCCACAGCCAGACACGATTGCGTGAAAACTCATTGCAAATTGGAACTGAGAACTTGTATGTTGCTCTTAAAGGCAAAGCTACAGAAGGAGAACTCTGTATATATATATATATATATATATATATATATATATATATATATATATATATATATATAGACTATGTGTTCTCAAGTCCAGGTAAATGATGCAATGTATATATAAATCATGATTCATGACTGGACAATTTCCTTTTTCTCTTCACTGGTCAACAGTGTGACATCTGATTTTCATGATTATTTTCTTATCGTGTTTAAAATCTAAAGATGAAAATCAGAATGTTTCGTGTCGTAGCAGAACATGGAATAACTTTCGCAATCTGTCACGCTCTGGGGTGTATTTCTTGTTCGTGTGAGTGTGTGAGTGTGGTGGTTGGGGGGTGTTGGGGGTATGGTGTTGTCTGGAGTCACTCACGAACTGTGGTCTCATTACCAAGCTGATGAGGAGATATCGTCCGTAATTTAGAGAAAGAGAGTTGAAGATGAGGGGTGGTTGGTTTGGGGGGGAGGGAGGTAAAAGAGAGGGTGGAGGAGAAGGAAGGGAGGGAGAGGTGGGAAATTAGAAAGAAGTGGCCACCAGGTCACATTATTATGGGAAACTCGTACAGAAACTCGATAGGTTGTGAAGTGCTACGATCCATGTCATTTGGGCCTTAATGATGTGAAGCAACACACCTTTAGCCCCAAAGTGCTAGCTGGTCGCTCGGAGTGTCTTAACTCTCGCACTCCTACGTGATAAAATTTCATCTTACCTTTGGGAGGAGACGATTTTCCTCCTTTGCAGGATGGAGACCCGGGCTCCCTCGACAGGTGAAGAAGCAGAGTGTCGGGGTGTGTGTGTGAGTGTGTGGTGGTGGCGGTGAGGAGGAGGGGTGAGGGAATCCAGGCGTGTGGGAGCGAAGGGGTCAAGGCTCCTACTATCGTATCAGCGACAGTGATGGCCTCTCGACCTCAGGTCGCCTGCAGGGGAGGAGGGTGGACAGGAAGCTAGACTAGAGCACCACAACCGTGGCTATGGCTCGGCTCTTCCTCACACGATCCGACCCCAGCGTAAGACACGATACACTAAAAGGAATTTTTGTAGTCCGTGTTTGATTCAGTGCGAGGGAACTGGGGAGGTGGGGTCGGGTGATCTGTTTCTTTATCAAGGCCCCAGTATCGTCAGTTACGTCGTCTTCTCTTCCGTCCGAGGGAAGAATGTCCGAGAGATTACAGGAGATAAGAGATAACAGTTTGAAGGCGTTATCAACCGTTACGCGACCGGACATCGTGGGAGGAAGTCATGGCCCCCGACTGACGCAGATGCACGGGTGTTACTGGCTGTGGTCTACACCGCGAGCAAGGAGTCAACTTCGGCCAGACTTGGTCACTATCAATGGACGGAAAGGAGTATGAACTTAGAGCAGCAGGAGCCCCGAAAAGGGAAGGCCCTGGGGTGATATGACGTACAAACAATATATATATATATATATATATATATATATATATATATATATATATATATATATATATATATATATTTTTTTTTTATACTTTGTCGCTGTCTCCCGCGTTTGCGAGGTAGCGCAAGGAAACAGACGAAAGAAATGGCCCAACCCCCCCCCCCCCCCCCATACACATGTACATACACACGTCCACACACGCAAATATACATACCTACACAGCTTTCCATGGTTTACCCCAGACGCTTCACATGCCTTGATTCAATCCACTGACAGCACGTCAACCCCTGTATACCACATCGCTCCAATTCACTCTATTCCTTGCCCTCCTTTCACCCTCCTGCATGTTCAGGCCCCGATTACACAAAATCTTTTTCACTCCATCTTTCCACCTCCAATTATATATATATATATATATATATATATATATATATATATATATATATATATATATATATATATATATATATATATATATCAAATCAGCTTCCTAAGTGCTGCAGGAGCCTGATAAGGACAGAAGGGAGTCCAGAGACAGGAAAATAAGGTATAAAATCAGTCATGGAGATTAATTAACTTGATTAGATTAACTGAGTTGGAGCGGATGTCTCACGACATGAAATACGTACCTGTTATCACTGGCTGCTCTCACCTGTAAGGCTCGCTAGCTGGATAAGTCAGTCGATCAGTCAGTGTCTGTTAGTACGACAGTTAGGAAGGGGAGGAGGATCACCACCTCCGTGCAGGTCGTGGATAACTGTGGGACTCGATGTTAACATCACTCAAACTCGTGTGCCAAAATTTGGTACATCTATTCTCAGCTTAACTGAATGGTTCACATCCTTATCACCAGATGATTCAGGGTGTGATGTACTCGTTTGAAAATGGAAAACGCCCATTTATTAAAAATGAATATTACTTCAACCTTTTATGTTCTTTTTCTTTCTTTTTCTTTTAGGATTAGGAGTCCGCTCCTTGGTGAATCCCACTACAGCTTTTTCCCATCGACTCTTCCCCGATAAAATTTCCGAGACGGTGTGCTCTCTACATCCTTCCTCCATGGTGTTCCCTCTGAGCTGTTTTACAGCCGGATGTTGTTTTAAAGGGAGCAAAGGGGGTGAGGAGGTGGCCTGTGCTGTACAAGTCTTGTCTGTAGCTCAAATCAGATTTTTAACTCAGGATATCATCTCCGTCGTCCCACACATAACTTCGTCCTGGAGCAGCAGGTCTTCTTTGTCCTTTGCAACTTCCCCCTTACCACGTGCCTCCGCCCGTCCCCTCCGCACGTGCCTCCCACCATCTCCTCCCTAGGTTCCTCCCCTCCGTCTCCTGTTCTCTTGGCCGAAGACGTCCCCACCGCCGGAGCAACAGGAGCGGGCGGACGAGGCCCCAGAACACAAGACGTGGCAGTGTGTCAGGCGAGGAGGTGGGAGCCCCTGAGAGGCTGATGACATGACAGGGTGTTAGACAAGGCGTGGGACCTTAGAGTGACATGACAGTGAGTGTCAGGGAAGACTAGTGGAGGAGAGGGACACCACCACCCCTGTAGCCTAGGGCACGCTTAACCAGCGTGACTGTGCTTGGCGAGGCGAGGCCCTCAGGGACGCCCTTAGAGACGCTGTGGTCCACACTACCACACTGTCTCGCAACACAGGGTATTTCCCTCAAGCGATTCTTTCCTATTCACTTAACGCCAGGGGGATCTAACTCATGCCTTCACACCATAAGACAGGCACGGACGGGCTTCTTGCTCCAGCCTCCTCTCACAGCGGGCCGCCGCTGGTGGAGACCCAGTTAAACTAGAAAGATATTTGTGTGATTATATATATATATATATATATATATATATATATATATATATATATATATATATATATATGCATATAGGTTTATGTAGGTGAGTGTTTTGCTTATCTGTTCACGTTCTTGTGACGAAGATACGGTTTACAGTCTTTCTAAAAAAAAAAGAAAAAAAAATCATGTTATTATTGACGTCGGATGACTGGGAATAATCATTCCGTCCTTCTCTCAGGAGCCTTGAGCATGGAGAGTCATCCCCTGCCCCACACACACACACACACCAACCTCATCCATCCTTCACCCCACACATACACCCACCATCCTAATAATCCTCACCCCCTCCACACGTACACCTTCCCCATCACACCTCCAAGGCGGCTCACGTGTACCACATTGACTGTGTTCATTCGCGTATTCAGTCGTCATTCTTCTCTTGTCCTTTAAATTGCGTCGTCTGTCGCACCTGTTGGTTGGCCTCCACAAAGGAGGCAAAGCACGTGTCGTCGGAGTGTATATACCTTGATTATCGTTAGGCCCTAAGTCCCCGAGGCTGGTGTTCAGGGTCGGAATTAGTCCCTAGAGATGGTGTTCAGGGGTAGACCTAGTCCCTAGAGATGATGTTCTGGGGTAGACCTATTCCCCACAGCTGGTATACAAGGGTGTTGGGTCGCCTTTTGAAAGAGAGATGAAACTCTTCTCAACATAATCATATAGTCTTTTCCTTCGTCCATTTTTTTTTTCTATATGTATAGAACCATGTGATGATGGGGTGGCTCAGACTAGTAATGTTTGCTGAGGTTGGCGAGTCCTGAGGTGTTGGGGAGAATATTAGTGTTGGCAGGTCGTGAGGGCGGATGTCATGGATAGAAAAAAAAAAAAAATTGGTGGGGCGGATACGTTTGCAGGTTGGCAAAGGGGTAGTGACGGTCAGAGATGTGTTGGTTGATTGTCAGAGTGGGAGGTTGTTAGGTCAAAGACCAGGGGTCGTATGCAGAAAAATTCTTAGATTTCTGCTTATTTGTATGCTTAGCTGAGCAAGTGACTTAAGTGCCACACAGAAAAGGACGAAGCACGATGCTTAGCAAAACTCATGCATAATATTTAATAAGTATGAAATGCAGTTTGGGTCAAAATTTGTCGTCTGCTAAGCAAATACTTAAGCGTTTGGGCAGCTTTCAGAAACATGCTCAGCAAAATTCTTAAAGTTAAGTAAAATTCATTGGAGTTCAGCATACTCAAGCATTCTTAGAAGTTTTCTGCATACGGCTCCAGGTGACCCACGTCGTGCTGAAGGATTCGAACGAAGTGCTCAGGTATCGTGCCGTCGTTCTCAGGTATCGTACCGCCCTACTCACGTATCGTACCGTCCTGCTCAGCTAATGTACCATCGTGCTCAAGGGACTGAGATAGGTCGACCGGGAGAGCTTTACCTGACCAACAAGGACGAGACTTCCACACCTTCACTATCAATCAATGGATCGAACACAGGGTTAAGATCCCGTCAGGTATTGTCAGCAAAAAGACTGTCGGCACTTGACATACACAGATCCCCAAGTACTTCAGTGACATTAATAACCATCATTAAGGACAATATATCGATCCTTAATACCTTAGGCTCGAGAAAGAGTCCCATACATTCTTCTGAAATATCCTTGTCAGTATATTCTCCATCTGTTGCTTGATACTCTCTCATTCTTAATTTCCTGTTGGCTGATGTGCCGGAAGGGGCGATGGGGTTGGAGGTTTGGCATCATCCACTTTCTACTTGATTATCCTTTATCCACTTATGTAGATTAGGGACTATGAGAGATAATCATGTCTTCTGTTATCTGTCTTCCCCACGTAAAGCCATATACACCTCCTTTGATCTTGCTGCTCCTCGTGTTTCCCCTTTCCTTCTCTCTCTCTCTTCTTTCTGCTTTCCCCCCCCTCACCTCTCTCTCCTCACTTGTCCTCAGCCTCCGGAGTCCTGCCTGGCGCTGCTCATCAGTGCATGTTGTTTGCCTCCTCGTCAACCCACGGCGTCTGCAGGTCACACATTTAGCAAACACGTACGAATGTAATGAGGAACATGGACTGAAGTCTTCCTCCCAGTCATATAGTGTCACACACACACACACACACACACACACATATATATATATATATATATATATATATATTAGATAGATAGATGGAGCAGAAGTAGGTATCATAATATGATCATGTTGGCCCTACGGAGCACCTCTACGAAGTGGTGCCTTAGCCTCAAGACACGGTACACCAGCCATGCTCCACCTAGTGTCTCTGGCCGCTGGTGGTAGTGACCTGTGTAAGGGGGAGGTTGGAGGTCGGGCCACGGCGGCGGCGGTGGTGGTAGTGGTGTGGGCGGTGTACGTGAGGTGGGCCACGTCTCTGGGTGTGTCAGTAGCTTCGCTTATCAGTGCAGAGCGCCCCCGCCTGTCGCCCTCCTGCCTGCGGGTCCTTGCTTCTCTCTTGACCTCCCCCTCCTCCCCTCCTCCGTCCCTCAAGGCTCACCTCCCACTTGGAGTGGCTGACGAGACGATCTTCTCTGTTGGGTGAGGTGGTCGTTGTGTGGTGTCAAGGTTAGCGTGAGTGGGTGTATGGTGGATAGTGTGCACGTGTGTGTGAAGGTGTGTATGAGGTTGGCATTGTGTACGGTAGTGTCATCACGGGTCGGAGCCTTTCCTCGGGGAGGAAATGGGTGGTGAGGGGGGTGGAGAGTCCGGAAATCCTCCTTGCCTATATTACTTTTCTAAGGAATGGGAAGGAATCAAGCGAGATGTCGTTTTCCTCTAAGGCGCAGTCGTCTGTTCGGGCCGCTCGCTACCTTACTCACACCGAGCGAACATGTGTATTAGAGAGAGAGAGAGAGAGAGAGAGAGAGAGAGAGAGAGAGAGAGAGAGAGAGAGAGAGAGAGAGAGAGAGAGATTGTACATGCATGCCATGCCTCAGTCAGTGGACCATCTCGAGTGAAAGAAGTAGAGTGAGAGAAAGAAATTATTCAAGGCTCCGTAAGTGTTTTGTAGACCTGAGCGTGAAGTGTAGAAAGGTTACTGGGAGACAGATAAGCCACAGCTTTGCAGGTCAAAGGAAGGAGGAGGTATGATAACGGTCAGTTCTGGTGTAACTGGTCACCACAGAGATAGTATAGGAAGCAACAGCCAGGCGCTTGCCTACTCTCCAATCCATAAGTGTGTGCGAACAGCTCAGGAGAACAGTGGCCAAAATGATCTCCGTAGAACAGAGAGAGAGAGCAGCAGCAACACCTCAGCGTACAAAAAGGGATGGTTGAAGAGAGGTGATGCTTGGGGGAATTAATGACGCGAAGGCTTCCGATTTCATTCTGGTGCGGTAGAGAAAAAAAACCACCCAAGATAAGTGAGTAGAACTCCATATTTAGAATAGAATTAAACCTCTGTTAAATATGAAACAGCTGATCGCGAGATATATCATTGTGGCATCTATACAACACTCCCCAGCTTTTGGGAAGCAGGCTTGGTTAGTTAGTTAGTGTTGCTGTGGGTGTTTTTTTTCTGTGGAAAATGTTACTGTGGGTGTACCTGTGCCGCGAGGAGGTAGTGTTGCTGTGGGTGTACCTCTGTAGGAGCACTGTTGGTATATCGATGTTCCTGTGTAAGAACAGTGTTGCTTTGGGTATTCGTAATAAGGGACAGTGTTGCCGTGGGTGTTTGTGCGAAGAGGCAGTGTTGCTGTAGGAGTATATCGCAGAATGGAGGGCGTGGAGCTACGTTGTGGGGGGGGGGGGGGTCGTCATGATGTGATGGCATGGCAAGTCATGACGTCAAAAACAAGTCGTGTTGTGAGATCATCTCTGGTTATCTGGGACGTACGTAAGTGTTTAGCTGGGAGAGACCTGGATGTGGGCGGTGGGAAGGACTAGTTGTAGGTGGTGGGAAGGACCTGGATGTCGGTGGTGGGAAGGACTAGTTGTAGGTGGTGGGAAGGACCTGGATGTGGGCGGTGGGAAGGACTAGTTGTAGGTGGTGGGAAGGACCTGGTTGTGGGTGGTGGGAAGGACTAGTTTTAGGTGGTGGGAAGGACCTGGATGTGGGTGGTGGGAAGGACTTGTTTTAGGTGGTGGGAAGGACTTGGATGTGGGTGGTGGGAAGGACCAGTTGGAGGTGGTGAGAAGGACTTGGATGTGGGTGGTGGGAAGGACTAGTTGTAGTTGGTGGGAAGGACTAGTTGTAGGTGGTGGGAAGGACCTGTTGTGGGTGGTTGGAAGGACTAAGTGTGGGTGGTGAGGAGGAGCTGGGTGTAGGTTGTGGGGAAGATTCTGAGTGTGTGTGTGCGTGTGGTGGGGAGTACCGAGGACCTGGGTGCTGGTGACAGGAGGCGCCTGGTGTGGTAAGTAAACTTGGATGCGCAAATACTGAGTGTGTGTGTGTGTGTCGTGAGCAACAATGTGCTCTAGTCACTTTTTACACACAGAGTTTACCCAGTGACACACATCTTTCGTCCACACACACACACACACACACACAAACACACACACTCACTCCCGACGGGGAGAGTCTCCTGAATGCCCCGGGGAGGAGGAGGAGAGAGAGAGAGAGAGAGAGAGAGAGAGAGAGAGAGAGAGAGAGAGAGAGAGAGAGAGAGAGCTGCTATCTCCCTCGTGGTGTCACCCACGAGAACCACAGCTTTAATAACTGCGGAACCTCTTCAGGCCGTGCAAGACCGTGTCTCATCGTCCTGGTGTATTAGACGTGGCTTTTCTTTTTTTCTTTCTTAAAGGTGATCCTCACTCGGATGACAAGGAGAGATTATCCTCAACCATTTTCGAGAACCACACTCAAGGATGGTGTAAATAAACATCCTTGGGCTATTTCTGGTCTCCATTTGCCGGCTCGGATCATAATGGGTCCCTTCTGACATCACAGCCGGAGACATTACCACGATAGATCTTGACGAGAATAATAGTCACGACGTATTGGAGTTGAGGCTGGGTGTGAGGGTGGTATGTGGTGTCGTCCTCCTCCTCCTCCTCCTCCGCTGCTGACTTGCTTTCTAGGAAATAAGATTGACCAGAGGATTCGAACCGCGCCTTGAATTGGCCAAGCTTCGTTTACAAGCGTATTTGCTTGCTGTTCATTGTTTAGACTCGTCGAATGAAATACCTTCAGTCCTTTGCTTTTTTCACTACAGTTCTTCCGTATAGGGGAATTCACTCGCTACCGTTCCATGGACAATTATATGTTTTAACTTCCCTGGTCCAGTAGGTCTTCGAGTGAGGGATTAGTCACGTCTCCGTCAGGAGAGAACTGGGTGTTGTAGTGTTGACAGGTGTGAGATCTGCCCGAAACCCGATCGTGATGGTCTGTCCAGCCCTTTCGCATAGACGAGACCGAGGTGGCGCTACAGGACACTGTCAACTGACCCTGTTTAAAATGGAATTATGTTCAAGTTCGATGAGCAGATTCAGAATTCGAACTGATGGCTGTGGTCAATGGTGGTCTGTTGCTTGTCCATAAAGTTGGGAGTTGCTGAGTATGTTCGCCAGATCCAGATGCGCCGGGCTGAGTGATCCGGCGGATCGTGATCATGTTAGATCAAGCCAGAAAATGGGATAAAAGATACCAGGTCGAGCTGCTGTTAGGAGAAGGATCTAGCAGGTCAACCAATAGGCCGCCAGGTCACCATAGAGCCAGGACACCATAGAGCCAGGTCACCATAGAGCCAGGTCACCATAGAGCTAGGTCACCATAGAGCCAGGTCAGAGTAACCATCACCCTCCGTGTGTCGCGGCTCAGAGCGAGGCGCGCGGCTGATTTTAGAACCAGCGCGCCCCTCTTCCTGCACATGGTAGACAGCATGGCGCAGGAGGCGGCAAGGGCGTGTACGTGAGTGGCATCACAGTGCCCGGAGGAGAGTCGTGCGCCAGGTGGGCGTTTGATGGCCCCCTTAGAGCAGCAGACACACACACACACACACACACACACACACACACACACACTTCACATCCTAAACAGGAAACACTCGCCTCTTCGAGGGACACTTCGCTTGTCTTCTTGCGAAAAATAGAAGTTCCTCTGAGAAAGCTTCTCCAGTGCCTCTGTTGAGAACACACACACACACACACACACACACACACACACACACACACATACACTTGAAATATTCTTAAAACATTTTTTATTTTATTTATTTTGCTTTGTCGCTGTCCCCCGCGTTAGCGAGGTAGCGCAAGGAAACAGACGAAAGAATGTTTTATTAAAACACGTTCTGACAACAAGCCGTCCACACATTGTGACGAGAAGACTCGACTAATTCTGAAAATTCTTATTGACCGAGGCGCTCGTTTGAATCCCGACACAGTATGGATCCCTCGCTCTTCCTCTCCTCTCTTTCCTTATTCGTGAATTTAACCGCCCAAAACTTGATTCCTTTTGCCCACCACGTCGTCCTTACCCGTGATGGTGGGAGGGGAATGCAGAGCGTCAGAGGGCGACACTTGAGGCGCCTGATTTGGCGGGAGTCTGGTGTATATGGCAGGAGGGCTGTGTGATGTCGCACGCACGTGAGGCACAAGGGGGCGTAGTGCCACGGTCGAGGAGGGAGGGGGAAGAAAGGGTAGGGGGAGGAGGAGTATTGATGCCACGGTGGAGATGGTTGGAGAGAGAGAGAGCGGGGGTGTTTGAGGGGGGAGAGGGGCTAGAGAGACACGACAAGGACGGTGGAACTGAGAACTGCGGAGGAGAATCATGGGTAATGGCAAGACGTCATTTAGCATAAAACCCGGTGGTGAAGGGAGACCCACGTCTCATGCGAAGCAAGACAGCCATATGGAGTGCCCGAAGGAGGCCGGGTCGTTCGTGATGAAGTAAGTCAGTATGCGACCGCAGGATACTCTTGTATAGGATTCCTACAGCTTCTGTGCCGCGCTCCACGCGGTGTGGGAAGGTTATGTAGGCTCCTTTTGAGCGGGATGGTTCTCGACGACGCTGTACGTACGCCTTTCCCTGTGCTCAAGATGACAGAGACCCGTCGAAGTCTTACATCCCGCTTGTGGTCTTGGCAGATCCTCCTCCCCTCCTGTAACATCACTCGGTGAAAAGAGAAACAATAGGAGGAGCCAAGCGAGGATTTGTCCTCACAAGCACAGGCTGAGAGTGGAGTATCTGGATATGAGTAGCTATAAGCAGGATGAAGAAAAGAAATAGGAGAGAGAGAGAGAGAGAGAGAGAGAGAGAGAGAGAGAGAGAGAGAGAGAGAGAGAGAGAGAGAGAGAGGTACTGTGTTTGACGAGAGAAACCTGGATGATGGGAGAGAATGGGAGTAGAGTTGAATAACTGCATCTCTGGTAAATCCCAATGTCTTTTCAGATGTCTCAGGAACGTCACCTTAGACTACAGACTTGAATGCTTAATGTCCTCTGGATTTCCAGTGCGCTTATAGAGGCGGCGAATACCTACAAAACGTTTCGATAAAAGGCAAACGTTTACCTCCTGGTCTGTCATTCCACATACGAACGCTCTAACAAACTCGTCCACGGGAAAGAACGTAGTGGGAATTAAGGACAAGTAATTCTAATTTCCGCCGGTGGGGTGGCTTGTTACGGAGCGACCCAGACCTGAGTTCGTGGTGGTCAGGATGCGTGAGTTAGAGGAGGGGAAAAGTAAACAAACGCTCGACCTCCGCTGAGGAAGTCTTGAGTCCAGAAATACATAATCTGGTTAAAAGTTTCCCGTTGCGAGCTGATTATTGTCACCACCTGACCCATTTGTCTTAACTGTAACTCTATTTTTTTTTTTTTCTCTGATTTCTCGTCTGGTAAGAGAAGGGAAATATAATTTTGTCAAGCGAAGGAGTAAAGATTATGAAATCCTTCGTCGATATTTGGAAACCGTTGGTCATTTAACGGTTAAGAACCGTTATTGGGCGTTAACAGAGGCTTTTTTTTCGTTGGTTGATTTAGAAACTTAGAACAAGTTGAGGGGGAAAATAGTGTTATATGATGGTATAGCCGTACAGCGATGGAACTCATCCCAGTTACAAGGTAAGAGTGAGACGCCTACCCTGGCTGGTGTTTACGTTTTACAGCCAAGGCAGTCAGTCAGCCCTTCCACAGGAGGTGTCTGGTTCTCTTGTGCTGATGTAACGGTGCCCTACTAGTGTCGGTGGCGTCCTTTAGTGCCCTGGTGTGGTGGTGTGCTAGTGTGGTGATGTGGTGGTATGCTAGTGTGGTGGTGCCCTGGTGTAGTGGTGTGCTAGTGTGGTGGTGTCCTGGTGTGGTGGTGTGCTGGTGCCCTGGTGTGCTAGTGTGGTGGTGCCCTGGTGTGCTAGTGTGCTGGTGCCTTGGTGTGCTAGTGTGCTGGTGTGGCAGTGCGAAAATGTGGCAATGATAGCGTCCTGGTATCATGATTATTACGGTGTCTTGTTCTGTTTTTGTCCAGATGTAATGGCGTCATGGATTGCGAAAGGTTTGAAAAAGTTTCCCATGGTTTCCCCAGACTCTCCTCCTTCAGGAAGTCTCAGGCTCTTGTCGACCTACCTCAGCGCGATGACCACCGCCTCGTCGTACACATAAACACGCCAGAGACCCAAGGTATAACTTTGTAACCCAGTTTCGTCTACTTTCCCGGCGAGGAGCAAATCAAGACCTTGTAATATAATTTCCAGTGGAAGTTCGGGGCGAGATCCTGTTGCTTATAGTTTCTCGGCGTTTGCTCTTCAATTATCATCCCTATGGAACCGCATCTTATAAGAGCTTCATGGCCCCACCGTTTCATGAAGCTGTAGAATACGTGGGAATGTTCAGAGGTGAATCAGAGGTCGAGAGTGTAGTGCGAATGCCCCATGACTGTCAGGTCAAGATGGGGCGATTCGCTGCGAACAGCTAGTTCGGCGGTGCCTCATCGCAGGCCCGCCGTCATGAGGGAAGAGGGTGTCACACTAGGAAAAATTCATCGGGACAAGGAAGGCAGGGTCGCTACGAAATTGACTCGATTTCTTTGTCGAGGAGAGCGTGTCTGTGACCACAGCCTCAGCGCGTGAACTAGGAAGGATACGGTCCATAAATGTCGACATACAAGGTCTTCATGAGGGTGGCTGTAGATTCATAAGGCAATATAGTTAATGAGTTTAGTCTGTTCTTTTACATAGGTATTATATCTTCCAGTGATGTCAAGCTTGCACGGTTTGTCCCGGGCATACAACACAGGCAAGGGATGTATGTATCAGTCTTCCAGAATTATACTGAGCTCGGAGAGAGAGAGTATAAGAAGCACTAGTCTTCTTTATCTGACGGCGGAAATACCGAAGCGTCAGGAACTGACTGGGTAGATTAGCGATTTCCTAAATTGAACTTGACATTTCTGTATTGGGAAAATTGTAATTCGAAACTCTGGAAACTCTTCAGGTTCGATTTTAGTCAGGGTTTCTCCGAAATGTAGGGTTCCATTATAGTGGGTCTCAAGGCTCGCACTTGGACCGATAGGTGTATGGAAGAGAGGATTCGTAAGTGAGGAGAGGTTTGGCTTGGATGAAGGATAGGCTAGAATAAGAGGAGCCACTAGGCAGGCTTAAGAAGGTTGTGGGGTTAAAGATGAGAAAATGAGACGGAAGATGATGATGGTGATGTTTGAGATGCTCCCGTCAGCGGGGTTAGAGACAGTCAACAAGGTGGTTCGCTTTACGGTAAAGGCTGTCAAGTTTTGCAGGCCGAGCGGTCATCCTACAGACATGGATGATCTCGGACATTTTCACATGATGAACGTTCTCATTTACGTTGGGAGATGCCCCCGTCACTTAGACATCAACAAGAGCATCGTGGACGTGACGCAACACACAACTGCCTTCATCATTCGCCATTAAAACCTTTACATGGCATTGCTGCGTGTTGAGGACGCAGTCGTTCATCCCAAGGTGATCAGCATCATGCAGGAGGCTTATGGTTGGTGCTGGAGCCGTGGCCAGACCTGCTGCTTTTCAAGTCGGCCTGGGTGACGGGAGGCTTTTGAGACGACTCGGGGTGACGCCTTGTGTTAGCATGGACATGGTTGACAGCAGTGACGATGAGAGGCGACTGTACTCAACCATTTGTGTCAGGCACTTGTGCCAACACTTGTCGTCCTGATGATACCATACCATGAAGTGGAGAACAGGAGGGAGGCCCCCCCTCGTGGCATAATTCACGAGCTCCAGCAGGAGGTGGCTCCACGGGCATATAGTACCTCGGGAGTGTGGAAGGGAAGGACCTTGTGTCAGTGTGCTTCCCTCGAGCCTTCATCTCACTTCCTTGCTTAGAGACGCGGGCGAATGAAGGCAAAAGTTCTTCATCCATCAGAATTTTAATATATTTAAGAAATATGACCCCTAAAACCCCCGGAAGCCTTTCACCTCTTCAGAACCTTAATGAATCTTATTTCTAGATAGAGCCTTTGTCGGAGAACCAAATATATATATATATATATATATATATATATATATATATATATATATATATATATATATATATATATATATATACCATGTGGTCACATGTCTTCTGCACGTGTCGCGTCGCTGATGGTGTGGCTCACCCTCGTGTTGACAAGTTTCAGTACACTTGCACCCATGCGGTCACTGGCCCAGGAGGAGACTACAGACGTCGCACTTTCCAGCACGTTCCTTCATTGTTCTCTCAACAGGTTCCAGTAAAGAGACCGATACATGCCTTGGGTTTAGGTGGCAGTATGGTTACTGGCGACGTGCCGCCTATCTGTAACAGATTCTGACTCAATAATCTTCGGGTGACAGGAATTGTTGTTGCAATGAGTTTGAGGACCCACATGGGTCGAGGAGTGAGTGTCTCAGGAACTCGTGGTTGAGTTGATCCTCTGAAGACTCACATGAGTCGAGGAGTGAGTGTCTCAGGACCTCGTGGATATGTCGATCCTCTGAAGACCCACATGGGTCGAGAAGTGTGTCTCAGGACCTCGTGGTTACGTCGATCCTCTGAAGACCCACATGGGTTGAGGAGTGAATGTCTCAGGACCTCGTGGTTATGTCGATCCTCTGAAGACCCACATGGGTTGAAGAGTGTCTCAGGACCTCGTGGTTAGGTCGATCCTCTGAAACGTGAGCACAGTAGCCTCGCAACACCCCCATCCTTCTTCCCCTCCTCCTCTACGGCTTCAGAGGTGGACACGTTGTATCCAGCACCATCCTCCCCTTCCCGGTTAGAGTTCGTACCTTGCAGTTATATCATCATTGTTGTTTTCTGTCGATGTATATTCCCCGAAGCCTCGGGGCGTGCGAGACTTTGGCTCGGGAAGATCACGGACGCTTGGGGGCCCACAGTCTGGCGCCGAGGACGGCCACCACCACGCACGCCTCACATAGTCTCCTCATAATCCCCCTCCCCAGCAGTTGTTGAGTGTGGCGGGGGCGTTGTGTTGTGGCTGGCGGAGGCGGGCCATCGGCGACCCGACCACCCTCGCTCGCTCTCGTCTCGCGCGGGTAAACAATGTCGAGAAATGGAGGCGAAGAGGAAGAGATCTTCTCGGCGGTGCTGTTGACGCGACCGTCTTGGATTCGTTGTGCAATTATTTCTAGCCACGTACGAGTTTAGAAAAAAAAAAAAAAGAATATGCGGGAATTTAAATTACTCCACTTACTTGATGTCCGTCAATTTTTGTTGTTCTTTTTTATTTTGGGTAAAACCTGATTGTGATTCAGGTCTGTTAACATAATGCTCCCAGTCTAAGGACTCTTACTTAATCCTATCACAGAGAAAAAAAAAGTTTCGGGAAATATCACATCAGACGCGCAAGATGAGTGAAGTCAGGGGACCCCCTTTCACAACACTGATCTGGGCATAACCTTCGGAGACAGAGGTCGGGCGATGCCTCGCGCGCGGGCGACCACACGTAAGAACTACTCAAAGGTGTACTGGTTTTTGTGTCCCCTGGGGAAACTCGTGGATGAGTTATCCCCGAAAATTAAGAAACATGAAATTACCTGGAATGCCATGGGACCTTATCCGAGCGTAAGTTTCGAACCCCCGCTCTTTGAAGGGCACAATTTCAAGCGCGCGTGTGGGACCGCTGAGCCATCTTGACTTAGAGACTGTATGATGATGTGGTTTTTTCGTCACACCAGCAGAGCTCCTGGGTGTTTGACACCTGTAGGGACAGGAGCACACGTGTGACACCTGTAGTTACAGGAGGACACAAAACCTGTGGCTACAGGAGCAGGCGTCATTCGTAACACCTGTAGCTACAGGGGTCAACACTGCACCTGGGACAATCGTAGATACGGGACTATACTGTAAGAACAGAAGGTAGATTTCCTTAGGAGTTAGATAGCTTGTATAAGACTTGCGTTCTGAGGGTGTGACCTGTTAGAGGGTAAAGATTTGAGGTCACACAATATGGTCAGGCATAGGAGTGGCACTCTGAGGTCACATTATGGTCAGGTGTAGGAGTGTCACTCCCTCACTCTGGCTCCATTTTACTTGTGGTTTAAGGGAGGAAAAAGCATTACTTATTTTGTCAAGAGTTTAGACATATTGTTCATAGGTCCGACTTTTTGGTTATGAGTCCGGACTTTCTGGTATTTTGAGTCTCGTCGTCTCGTTTTCTGTTAACGAGTCTTGAATTTCTGGTATTGAGTCCCGTCGTCTCGTCTTCTGTTAACGAGTCCGGACTTTCTGGTAGTAAGTGTCGTCGTCTCGTCTTCTGTTAACGAGTCCGGACTTTCTGGTATTGAGTCTCGTCTTCTCGTCTTTTGTTAACGAGTCCGGACTTTCTGGTATTGAGTCTCGTCGTCTCGCTTTCTGTTAACGAGTCCGGACTCTCTGTTTATGGCTTCGCATTTTCTTTTATTGACCCAGTCAGTAAATGTATGTTTACCGAAACTGTATGTGTTTATTTACCTTCGCACTGGTGCATGTTATGTCATAAATTGGGCTAACCAGATGCTGTTCAAGCTCAATATTATTGTATGATTCCACTAACTTGAAAATAAGCAAGACTAGTGCTGAAAGAGACCAGCTTTTCCCAGAGAACCATACTGGAGATGGAAGGATTTAGTGAAAAATATTTTGATTGATCGAAGCCTGAGCATGCAGGAGGGTGAAAGGCATGCACGGGACATAGCGAACTGGAACGATGTGGTGGTATACATGAGTCGACGTGACCTAAAGTTCTCTGTTTTCTGTTTCCCATTCTTTACGATAATGAAAATAAGTTTCGAAATTCACGAGAGGTTCTGGCCGCCGTGACGAAGGTAATTCAGATCTCAGAGACGAGTGTTTATATCTCAAACATGAGTATTTCTTCTTCGTCAACACCCAGAGAACGACAGGTTAACCGAACCTGTTGTAACTTCAGTTTAAATCCGCTTCTATTTTGGTTCGGTTGCTGTCGATGCTGAGGTCGATAGATAGATAAATCATCGGTGTGTTTTCAATGGGATTGATAGATGGTGGTGCCTGCCTGCCTGCCATGCGCATGTACTGTCAATCTACGCACATGCGTGGTGGTACTTCCCAGGCGGATCCCCAGCCGGAAAGTACTGTCGCATGTGGACGCCCCTGGACTCTACTCCTGACGTCATATCCTAAACCACTTGTGTATATTATTAACGGAGCCTTGTGTCCGTAGCTCTCCTGGCCAGTCTCATGTCCGTAGGTCTCCTGAGAGCCTTGTGTCCGCAGCTCTCCTGGCCAGTCTCATGTCCGTAGGTCTCCTGAAAGCCTTGTGTCCGTAGGTCTCCTAGCCAGTCTCGTGTCCGTAGCTCTCCTGGCCAGTCTCATGTCCATAGGTCTCTGAGAGCTCGTGTCCGTAGGTCTCCTGAGAGCCTTGTGTCCGTAGGTCTCCTAGCCAGCCTCATGTCCATAGGTCTCCTGGCCAGTCACATGTCCTTAGGTCTCCTGAGAGTCTTGTGTCCGTAGGTCTTCTGAGAGCCTTGTTTCCGTAGGTCTCCTGAGAGTCTTGTGTCCGGAGGTCTCCAGAGAGCCTTGTGTCCGTAGGTCTCCTGAGAGCCTCGTGTCCGTAGGTCTCCTGAGAGCCTCGTGTCCGTAGGTATCCTGGCCAGTCACATGTCCTTAGGTCTCCTGAGAGCCTTGTGTCCGTAGGTCTCCAGAGAGCCTTGTATCCGTAGGTCTCCTGAGAGCCTCGTGTCCGTAGGTCTTCTGAAAGCCCCGTGTCATAGGCCTCCTAAGAGCCTCTCCTGGCCAGCCTCGATGAGATCCCTACGATAAAGTCCGTTCCTCAGCCAGCCCTCAACTAGACCAGAACTAAACTAGACATTACAAGTATATCTCGATGCCCTCAGCAGGCAGCGTTGCAACAGGCCAACATGATGCCTTCAGTATGATGCCTTCAACAGGCAGCCTCTCTTTACGGGTAGGTGAGGGCTTCTGTTACTAGCAATGACAACAGAGAGAAAAGCACCTCCTTTTGCTCCCCCACCTCTGGCTATTCCCTCCGACGTCCTCCTTGACCCTCGGAGGGCCAACCACCTTCTGTGCCTTCTGCAGGTAGCCTGACGCTACAGCTCGCCAGGTAGAGATGACGCTGTTACTAGAAAGGAGAACAGAATCCTGTTGCATCATTACAGGCCAACAGGGGAAGAAGACTTCTGTTACCTCTATGCCTTGTGTGTCCCTAGTGGCTACGGCCGTAAGTGTGAATCTCCTTGTTCCAAGTCAAGTTAATTACCTCGTTCCCATACCCGAGGGTCTGTGTACGTGAGATTCTAAAGACGTGGTAGAGCCAATACCAGACGATCTCCGCACGTGATTGGTCCAGTACGTGACGGGCTGGGCACGTGGTCGTCCCAGTTGATAGAGGAGTCCCGGTAATTACCGCTCCCAGCACTATGGGGGGGTCACAAAACCTGTTGGTCCCGGTATTAAGAACCCCAATATTGAGTGGTCCCAGTACCTGACTGACCCATTTACGAAGGAACCCGGTACTCGAGAGCGTCCCATTGCCCGACGACCCCCAGCACGTGGCAACCCTTCCCCACCCCCCCCCCACCCCCACCACCAAACACGTGACAGGCCCAGCACGTGGCAAGCCAAATCAAATATTCCGTGGAAGGTGAACTGAACAACTTTTTCATTTATTTCGTATAAGTTTGGAAACGGCTGCATTAGACAAGCAGGTGGCCTTGGGGCGCCACGAAGTTCGAAAAGTGGTCGAAACTCCTTTCCCCACCTAATATCATCATGACCCTTAATTGCTTATGTCCTCATTTTCTGTTGTTCGTCAAGGGGTGACTGTCGTAGGAAAAACATTATTATTGCGATGGGAGAATTTTTTTTTGGATTATATAACTTAGTTTACGGTAAGGCCTGAAGGATGTTGATCTTTGGCCGAATTCTGCGTAACGTAAGATGCTTGTTGATACAGACATACGTATAAAAGTCTACGTTGTAAAATTTATGGATTTTTATAGATTTCTTTTTTTTTTTACTTTGAAATTACTTGTTGAAAAATTCGTCTTGTACGCTGAACTTCGGAGGAGTCCCATCCTGAGCCAGTGTCTTGGTGTGTATCAGTGGTACAAAAACAGAAAGGCTCCTCCTGACGCAGGCAGCTTCCCACACTGTGTGAGAATCCCGTAGATACGGGAGGAGGTTCATGTGACGCCTCTGTGTGTGTGTGTCTCCTCCTCTCGGGTGAGAGGAGGAGAGAGCATCGCGTCACATCATACTTTCGGGGAACTCCGGAAAACATGTCGCTCTGAAATAGTGTACTGGGAGAGGTAGTATCACAGAAGAGAGACGGGAAGAGATATGACGAGACAGCATCACAGAAGAGGGAAGGAGAGGAGACATGACGAGACAGTATCACAGAAGACGGAAGGAGAGGAGACATGACGAGACAGTATCACAGAAAAGGGAAGGAGAGGAGACATGACGAGACAGTATCACAGAAGACGGAAGGAGAGGAGACATGACGAGACAGTATCACAGAAGACGGAAGGAGAGGAGACATGACGAGACAGTATCACAGAAGTGAGAATTGGAAGAGACATGGCGAGACAATATCGCAGAAGAGGGAAGATCTCTCCCGTTCGTGATCTCTTATATGTCTGTTGTCTCTTGACCTATTTTTTCAGGTAATGTTCAGAAAACGTAAACATCACAGGGGAGGTCAGGTCGCGTGGAGGTCAGTCAGGTCCCTCCCGTTAACGCGGCGTTGATGACCAACAACAGTAGCCCTTATGACACAACCTGTTGCTCTAACCTGACTTGGCAGATCACACACACACACACACACACACACACACACACACACACACACACACGTGTAGCCTTCTCTCCCATTTTCCCATGACACGGGCGCTCAAGCCCTCCTCATGACCCTAACGACACGTTGGATCCCGCCCACAGACGTACAGGGAAGAGGTGCGGAACCTCCAAAGTGGTCACTATATTTACCCAGGGTCCCTCACACCTCGTTACGTAGGAGTGAGTGACGGAGGGGGATGGTGGAGGAGGACCTGCTGGTGGTGAGGAGGACCTGGTGTCGTGAGGAGGACTTGGTGGTGAGGAGGAGGACCTGGTGGTGGTGAGGAGGACATGTTGGTGGTGAGGAGGACCTGTTGGTGATGAGAAGGACCTGTTGGTGATGAGGAGGACCTGGGGATGGTGGTGAGGAGGAGGACATGGTGGTGGTGAGGAGGACGACCTGGTGTCGTGAGACGGAGGATGTGGTGTGGTTTGACCCGACTGCCTCCCTGGGACACCTTACGGGAGCCTTCGTAACTGTTGCGATTTTGGTTGACTTTCCCCCCCTCACCCCCACTTCGGTGACTCCCCTTCCGTAGGTCTTTCCCTCCCCTTCCCTGTCACTGAGTCAATCATCACATTCCCTTTTCCCTGATAATCTCCCTCTTTTATATAGGGTTGGTTAGAGAGGAGGAAGAAGAGGTGGGACAAGCCACTGTCTCCGACTCTCTTTTTTTTTTCCCCTCTCTTTTACAGCTCTAGCGCTTGACGTGTCGCAGCCTACGACGACCTTAGCACGTGACGGGCCCCAGCACGTGCAAGACCTACTACGCCCACAGCATAAAGCGCTTCCGGGCAAGTTTCAATATGGTTGTGCCGGTTTATTTTTGATCCCTTTGAAACGAGTTTATTTCGAAAGTTTGCTAGTCTGGGCGACCCTGCTCATCGGTTGATGTATTTTGTTTTTTGGGGGGTTTTTTTAGCTCAAGAGGTTTGTCCTCGCAGCAGGTAGGTAGCCCAGGTCTTGTCCATAGGATCAGGGTTATGGTGGCGACTGAGGATGGTCAGACACACGAGTCGTTCTCCAATAAGGAAAACATTGCTTAAGATAGAAATATCAGGACAGTTATATATCTTCCTTGTATTTCCCCTGATGATGTGATTATTACACGAAAGTGCACTTGGGAACTTATCGTTTTTCATTTATCCGTGGACTCATAGGAATATATATATATATATATATATATATATATATATATATATATATATATATATATATATATATATATATATATATATAATCCCTGGGAATAGGGGAGAAAGAACACTGCCCACGTATTCCCCACGAGTCGAAGAAGGCGTCTGAGAGGGGCGGGAGCGGCCGAGGGTTGACAGATCATCATATTTTTCAGGACAGTGTCAGCATTTTTATCTCTCCACTGGTCTCTATGGCAAATGAGACGAAATGTAGATTTCTGGGAAATCTCTCACGAAGGTCGTCAGTTCCTGTATGAAGCAAAAGGTGGCAGAAATTGACGGTAAAATGAAGTCCTGTGGGAGGAAACCCCCGAGCCCACACTGGTGCTGGAGTTCTCAAACTTGACGATGAAAAAAGGAAATGCATATCTGTACGCCCACGCAGAGATACATGCATGCTAAGCCACACAGCCATGTTGGAAGGGGTAGGATTGCTGGAAGGGTGCTATTGCTGGAAGGGTAAGGGTTGTTGGAAGGGGTAGTGCTGTGGGAAGGGTAGGGTTGATCAATGGTTAAGTCTGATGGAGGAGTGGAGAGTCGGGGGAACAGGTTGTAAAAGTGGAAGGGGTTAAGGAGTCCATTAGACGAGGTGGGCTAATCGGTCCAAAGAGAAACTAGGCCAAGTGGGAGAGAAAGGGCCAAGCGGTCCATTAGAAGGGCCAAATGGTCCAGTGGGAGAGCAAGATGGAAGGAGGCTCACTGCAAGATCATGGTCCAGGTGTTCACAGTAATTGTGAATCGGATGATCGTAGGGTCAGATGGACGATGATCGTAGGTTTGATCGGACGGTTCACACGTGATCTTTGATTCGAACGGACGGTTCACACGTGATCTTTGGTTCGAACGCACGTTTCACGATGATGGTAGGTTCGAACGGATGGTTCACACGTGATCGATGGTTCGAACGGACGGTTCACACATGATCGTTGGTTCGAATGCACATTTCACAGTGATGGTAGGTTCGAACGGACGGTTCACACGTGAGTGTTGGTTCGAACGGCGTTTCTCAGAAGAGCTGTGGAGGCCTGACAATTTCATATTATTCCGGTTCTCAGAACTCTCTAATTAGGTGAAGAGTTTTTGGCTTTATTAAGACTTCCTGTTTTCCTCGGGACATTATGGTCACATACACACCGTGTTAAGGAACCCAGCGAAATCCTTTGAATGTCAGATGTACATAAATGTATACACATATCATAATGAATAATAATAAATAATGATAAATGACTCCAGGACCAGTTTCTGTACAAGAGTCTTGGTGTATCTCATAGAATCTTTCTGAACGCTCCTGTAGCAGAGGGATGCGCTACTTCCAGTAGTGAGGGAATGTGGACTCCTTTGGAGTGAGAGGTTTCTTGACGACACTGTTAGATCCCAGTGATACAGCACCACCAAAGAGGACTTTTCACTCTTGTGGGCGGAGCCCGGTAACACCTATGTATATATAGATAGATAGACGGATAGATAGATAGAGAGATAGATAATGCTAGAATACGTTTCGGATATTTAAAGGTTGTGCAGTTGATATAAATATCTATATCTATTAGCTTTATAATAAGACTTACATCTCATTAACTAAAATCAAAGTTTGCCATTTGCATTTGTCAAACCACACTGAGCCAACCCAGTGTGAGTAGATCCTCCACCAACAGGCAAATGTCTCAAAATGGTGATGTCTGTTGGGAGGAGACGGGGGCCATACTTCAACGCTTATCTTTTATCTTGCTTAGTTTGACGTTTACTTTTGGCTTCCCAATCCTATCCAGCATGCCATACACACACACCTGAGTCACATATGCCTCCTGTTGCCATATACACACAACATCGCCACATATGGCTCCCATGAAATCATCTTGAGGTATGATTCTCGCACGGAGATTGCGAGATACAGAAGGGTTTCCAGAGTTCGTGTGAGTATCGGCCGACTCGAAAAGGAACATAAGTTTCGCACTCTGAGGTTGAGCTGTGACAGTCCCAAGCGGACGAATTATTGTATATCCACAAAACCCACTCGTCACTACAGAGGACCAGGACTCAGTGCGTCCAGGACTGATCGACCATCCTCCCCTCATCGCCCGATGAACACCACCTCCGCTACACCTACAGACAGACTGACGCACACATCTCCCTTTGAGAACCCGATACATATCCCCCAGATACCTGTTACTCACCAGACCTGAACATCTACCTTCCCTCCCTCATGTGCACCGATTAAATACCCTCCACTTCTTCCCACCTTCCGCCTCCTCGGAGAAATGAACGCGCACTTATTGGTGTCGTGGGTTGGCTGGCTTGTTCACTCCCGACTTCCCACTTGTAGAACAGGTCGATGTCAGGTCCCTGAAGGCGTGTTGGAGTGACTCCCACTCGTCCGCTGAGCGCCGTGTGTCGCCCTCTCTCAACTCCCTGGCCAAACGGGGTCATCGTCATTTTCCAGGACTTGTAGATAAGGCAGCAGATAAACGCTAAATACACGTAATATTCCCCTCTTTAGTATTATCACTGTTGGCTAGAAATACACCCGCGGACCTGGCGGGAAAACAGCCGTGGGAGTGGCTATTTCTAGCCTGCTAAGGAGGCGGTGCGAAGATGCGTCGTCGAAATTTTATCACCATTTAACTTAGGTGGAATTCTAAATTTGATTAACTTCTGAACCGTTTTCATGAGACTATATATAGAGAGACGCTGTGACGGCTCGAGAAGGGAAAATGTCACGAAGTTGACGGCTCGGAACTGATTCGCTTGCCGGGAGGAGGGCGGGTGTTGCCGACAACCACCCTGGCTCGAGAATCATGAATTTCAAGTTGTTGACCGCATCTAGCGTGTCTTCTATCCACTCCAGTGCCCACTATAACGACTCCTTCAGCTCGATGTAACATGACTTCGATGACGACGACGACAACGAAGAAGCCTCCTTCTCCTCCTCCTCCTCCTCCATGACACTCACTCACTTCTTGAGGTGTGTGTGGCTGCTTCCCACTTACGACCACGTCTGTCTTTTACGATAATGTCGCAGCTGTTGGCTAGATAGGGGGGTAAGGTTATTTAATGGAGCCAAGACGGTGTACAAGGAGACGGCAGATGGTATCTTAAGAGCTTGAAATGATACACTTGGGCGTTGAGGAATGCCTCAGGTCACACAGGTATCCAACTCACGTCCAGAGTCCAATTTTAATTTCGTGAGGTTGCGGCGGCAAGAACCCGTTCTGGCGCGTCGAAGACGTCACGAGCCGAACTTGTTCTTGAGCGTCCATGAATGACGTCATCAAGAGGAAATTGTTCCGGGGTATCTATGACATCACGGAAGGAATTCGTCCCGCGACGCTTGTATGGCATTAGGGTAGAGGATAGAGTTACTGCCAAGGAATGTCGGGTAGAAGGTAAAATTGCTGCTAGGGAATGTTAGTCAGGTGGTACAGCTGATGCTAGGGAATGTTGGTCAGATGGTACAGCTGCTGCTAGGGAATGTTGGTCAGATGGTACAGCTGCTGCTAGGGAATGTTGGTCAGATGGTACAGCTGCTGCTAGGGAATGTTGGTCAGATGGTACAGCTGCTGCTAAGGAATGTTGGCCAGATGGTACAACTGCTGCTAGGGAATGTTGGTCAGATGGTACAGCTGCTGCTAGGGAATGTTGGTCAGATGGTACAGCTGCTGCTAGGGAATGTTGGTCAGATGGTACAGCTGCTGCTAGGGAATGCTGGGCAAACGGTACAGTTGCATCCAAGCAAAGTTTTTCCTCTTTTTTATTTGGAGTTCTAACAATTTAGACAATAAATACTGATCTGAACACTGTGGGAAATTTATACAATTATCCCTCAACAGTAGAAGAGTAAACACAGATCAGGCTGGAGTAACTTCTTGCACCATATAGTACAGTAAACACTCAAATATCGTCTGAGTAAACAGAATCCTGTTATGTCTTGTTTGCCTTGGACAGACGAGGAAAAATAAATAGTCTTGTGCCACATATTACATTTGTTTACTCCTCAAAATAAGCCGTAATTACTTTTACTCGTTTATAGCACAGTGTTATGCAGTAATTAGTCGTCTTCAATCCTCCACTTAACGTAATTGGTAGTAATGTTTGGGTGCTGTAATTTAAGTGGTAGTGTTGTATACTTAAATAGTGTAGTGGGCGCTGATAAGTCATACAGTCATTTATCGATTATTCATTCAGGAACTGTGGATACGTTGCCATCAATATAGGGAAAATGAATAAAGTATTTAGTTTTTGGAAAGTTAACTTTATATATATATATATATATATATATATATATATATATATATATATATATATATATATATATATATATATATATGTGTGTGTGTGTGTGTGTGTGTGTGTGTGTGTGTTCTGTATTACTATTGTTTTTTAATAATCACTTTCCTTGTTTATGAGATATGTGGATTTTGATGAGAATGCATAGGAATGCACCGGTACATGATTTCGAAATCAATTGGATCATGATGGACTTGTAGGACAGATGTTCGGGCAGTGAGGTGGGGAACTTGTTGTGTACTGTGACGCAGCCAGCACTTGCCCGCTTGTGACGCAGCGAGCACTTGCCCACTTGTGACGTATGCAACGCGTGTTAACTGTGACGTATGCAAAAAGCGCGCACTTCCACTAGAGGGAAAGTTGTGTGTTATTTATAAGGTATCTCGATCCATGTGTCCGGCTGGGGGGTTTCGACGTTCCCCTGCGGCAGGAGAGAATAGAGGCTCGTTATCAGGCGAAGGCCGTGGCAGCTACTCCATCAGGAGACATGTAAGGAGTACCATTAGTTATCACATCTGGTGATCGCCGGACACCTCCGCATTTCTTTAGGCTTCTCATTTTGAACTGCGCAGCGAAAACCTGCCCTACGAGGGTGACCTTCGAAACGTTTGGGTGTGTGTGTGTGTGTGTGTGGGAGAACGGTGACGCAAGGAGGAATTCTCCCGCCCTGATTGGCGAGAAAGTTCCCCCCGTCATAACCTTTTTTGTGCTCTATTGGCCGAGAGGACGAGGAGCGTCATGGATTCGTCACACGGCCGGGATGCATACCTTACGTCATAGCATAGCCACGCTTGGTTGAGTACCGCTGAGAGGAGGAGGAAGAGGAGGAGGAAGGGACTCGCCTCACCCGGTCTATTCCTAGGTGGCTCAGGTGCTATGATCAGATTCCCTCCTTACTCAAGGAGTATTTTCGAACTCATTACGCAAAGGATTCTACCCTAGGTTTAATCGCTCAGACGAAAATCAATCGCCTCCTTCCTAATTATAGATGACTGGAAATCACTTATAGATGTGATGTAAATAACTGGTTTGTTGGGAGGATTTGATGGAGGTAGACTAAGTCTTCGAGAGGGGGATTATGGTGCTAAGTCCCTTCGTCAGTTGGTTTAACTAGCGAGTCTTTGGGAGTGTTGAGACTTATTTAACGCGAATATCTGTCGTTAAATTCCTGTGAAGTACCTGTGAAGTACAGACCAGGACTTGACGTTGCCAGGGTTGCACAGAGGACTGATGTAGTCAGGAGTCGCCAGAGAGGTCGTGGGAGGAGAGGACCTGCCTGCTGCAAGAGGAGACTCAAGGTGCCGTTGCAGAGTGGTTGCAGAATAGGGAGAGGAGACCCCATGACCATGCCCAAGGGGAAAACAAGACTCATTCAGGTCTGGGTCGCAGGTCAGTAGGTGGAGGGGTGGCAGGAAGTGGGGGATTCAAGTGCCAGGAGGAGAAAAGTTTATAGCTCCTGAGGGGGTGCGTAGTAGGGCGGTGCTGAAGACTGTATCGCAGTGGGTCTGGCCCTCGGGAGCTGCGAGGAGAACGAAAGAGGAGAGGTAGACTGCGTAGGATGGGAGAGTACTCCACAGAAGGAGGGGCGGCTGCAAAGGTACTTACATATATATATATATATATATATATATATATATATATATATATATATATATATATATATATATATATATATATAAGGGCAAATGGTCAAAGGTGTTTAAAGGTGACTTTGATAGGCCACTGATGGATGATAATACATAAAAGCTTTTAAACCTCTCTCTCTCGCTCTCCCTCCCTCACGCCATAGCTTAATTCGCTGATTGATTCCTGGTCTTTCAGAACCGAGAAATCTAGCTTGAGGCAGGAACCGTGGTGCAATGTAGGTCAGGTGGGAGCTGGGAGGAGGCGGTGGCGCTCTAGCGACGCTGGAGGAGGAACGGGGGTGAGGGGACGAGGGGAGAGGGCAGATCACTCCAACACATAATACCTGTGATCCCCTTGTAGGTCTCTCGCATCTATTTATATCCCCAGATTAATGATGATTGGCCGGGGAGGAAGTATGAATATAGCCCGCTCACACACACACTCTCTCTCTCTCTCTCTCTCTCTCTCTCTCTCTCTCTCTCTCTCTCTCTCTCTCTCTCTCTCTCTCGGTCGGGGGTCTACTCCCGCGACACAGGTGAGGCTGTGAATAGCCAGGCTCAGTAATGGATGCGTCATCGACGATTGAGATTAAGCGGTCGAATGTAGGTTGATGATGCACATGAAAACACCAGCATGATGGCTCTTGACGAAGGAAGCGTCATAGATCCTCCCCGTCTTCAGAGAAAAAAAGGATGTCGACTAGTTAACCCAACGAGGGACCGCTCTGTGGTACTGACGGCCCTTCTCAAACTCTCGTGGACATTATACACACCGATGGACGAGGTGGATTAAACGGTGGACTGATCGATGAGTTAGAAGGCAACGAAGATACGCAAATCCAGTTAGAGAGGAGAGGATCTGGGGATTGTTATCACGAGCAGCAGCACCCACCCACCCACACACACACACACACACAACGGTGTGTGGGCACAGGTGATGCGTCCTGTTCGGGAGGAGGTAAGCCAGGTGATTCCAGCAACGGCAGGAGTAGCGTGAGGAGATTCAGCCACAAACTGAGGGTTGTAGATAGAGCTTGGGGAATACTTTGGACGATATTCTGAGTGTTAATATTCGGTCACCTCGCAAGAAACATTCAGTGAAGATTGTCGGACTATTATATACCCTTACGGAGGCAGTGAGGCAGAGTCCCGGGGTGAGCTGGAGGACCTGATTAGACTGTGTGTGTGTGTGTGTGTGTCGACAGAAGAGGACTGTTCATGGAATCGCCTTCCCCTTATAAGGGAAGAGGATCGAAGGCCCTTGATAGTGTAATGAGTCCCTGCGTCATCCTTCGTAGGACTCTCTCTCTCTCTCTCTCTCTCTCTCTCTCTCTCTCTCTCTCTCTCTCTCTCTCTCTCTCTCTCTCTCTCTCTCTAAAATAGGTGTGGGTAAGTGTACTGGACTCCACCAGCTGGCGGTTACGTCCCGCTCCTCGTTAGTGACATATTCAACACAGAAGGAGATTTTGAGTTTGCCTGGAAAATAGCGTCCTTACGACATCCCAAGTCGATGACGCTGGCCGGCCTTTCCCTAGGCATCACGTCCACCCTCCTCCTCCTCCCTCCACCTTTTCTGATTAATGAGGATAACCGCCTCCTCCTCCTCCTCTCTCCTCCTCCTCCTCCTCCTCCTCCCCATTAATGAGGGTAGCGTATTCTACCCTTCACGGCAACCTCCCTCAACCCTAGACCTCCTCTGATATGTTGACATGCCACCTCGTTAACCCGCGGCTCCTCTCTCCCATCCCTTCCGTCAAAAATCACACCTTCCCTTCGTCCTCCCTCATCTCCCGCTTGTCAACCCAGCTACCCACCTGATCTAACCCCTCCACCACCCACCCCCTAACTACCATTAACCCCGACTGATAACCTATGTCCCCTTCTTCCGCTCGTCCTACCTATCCACCTGATCTAACCTCTCCAACACCCCCCAAACTACCATTAACCCCAACTGATGACCTATGTCCCATCTCCCTCTCTCCCGATCGTCCTGCATCGTGTGACCCCACATGGTCAGGAAATGCTTGAAGGTCTTAACTAAGAGTTGAATATTACCAATAAGGTGATTCAGTTTTCCTCTTGTTGTACGACAGATGCCACATCCTGCGAGGGAGGGAGGGAGGGGGAAGTTCTATCGAAAGACTTCCCCTCTTCGAAAGATGAATCAGACACGTATCTCTTGGGTTTTTTTACCTTATGGAGGCATAGTCGAAAGTTCAGCCAGTAATTACTCATCAGAATTTTCCCAACGTAACGCTGATAGAGCACCTGATCGATCCTTTTACAGGACACGTCATTAACCTTGTCAGAGAAGATCCTCCAAGAAGAAGAAGAAAAAAAAAGGTGATTTACGTCTATATTTTGAGCAAATTGTCAAAAAGCGTTATCAGCCACTCTCGTGCAGTGGGACGATTGGGGGTTACTGTATGTTCAGTGATGATGTTTTATCCTAAAGGATATGATGGTGGGAGTGTGTGGTGGATGTGGTACATGGTGTGTGTGGATAGGATGCGTGGAACTGTGTGGTGGATGTGGTACATGGGACTGTGTGTGGTGAATGTGGTACTTGGTGTATTGGACATGATGCATGGAAGTGTGTGGTGGCTGTGATACATGGTGTGGTGGATGTGGTACATGGGACTAGATGTGGTACATGGGTCTGTGTGGAGGACACATATTGCATCAATCACAGTGTAACACAGCCTTCGCTGTGTGCTGAACCAAAGCTTCACTGTCAGTGTAGTTGAATGATGACCCAATTTATGTGTTATCGTTTACCTCGTGACCTGTATCCGACCGGTAAGAGGTCAGAGGTCAATCAGATGATGTCAGACGCCATACTGGTGAAGTCAGGGTCCAGACTGGTGATGTTAGAGGCTGGGCTGGTGAGGTCAGGAGCTGATCTGGTAATGCCAAGGGACTGGGTCGGTGATGCCAGAGGCCAGGCTGGTGAGAAGTCGGTCAAGAGTGGGTGCACAAGGTCACCAGGCGCTGGGGACATCGCTCTGGAGGGGGAGGGAGGGCGGTGGTGACACACATCACATGGCCACCTCCGGTGTGCACGAGGCTGCACCAGTCCAGCCAGAGGCCCACGTGATCACCAGTGACACCTCCCACCCACCCTCCTTCCTCCCCTCCCTCACCATCCTTGGGTGTGGCTTTGGTCGGCCGGCTGGGCGTGTGTGGTGACCTCACCAAGAAACCCCCCGATGGAAGCAGGAGATGGGAGGGGAAACGGGGAGATTTGTCTGTGAAGATAGAGTAGATGAAAGGGATGAATTAATCCGCCCAGTAACCAGTTATCATCGCATCTTGACCCGCTCAGACGAGGCGAGAGAGAGACGTAGTTGTTTTGATTTGTGAGTCTCGGCGTCCAGTGGCTAGCCCTAAGGGCGTATGATTAGGTCTTATTATGATTAATTTTTGCCCTGTTCACCCTCCGTGTCAGTGATCAAAGATGATGATGCGACGCTAAAAACTTGAACATCCTGAGGGAGTGGGAGGTGAGCTCCCTAAGGGAGTGGGAGGTGAGCTCCCTAAGGGAGTGGGAGGTGAGCTCCCTTAGGGAGTGGGAGGTGGAACCCTGAGGGAGTGGGAGGTGGAATCCTGAGGGAGTGGGAGGTGGAACCCTGAGGGAGTGGGAAGTGGAACCCTGAGGGAGTGGGAGGTGAATACCCCGAAGGACTGGAAGGTGAACACCCTGAAGGAGTGGGAGATGAACACCCTGAGGGAGTGGGAGGTGAACACCCTGAAGGAGTGGGAGGTGAACACCCTGAAGGAGTGGGGGGTGAACACCCTGAGGGAGTGAGGGGTGAACACCCTGAGGGAGTGGGGGGTTTTACCCTCCACGCACACCTCAACCCCAGATCTCAAGGCAGTGAGAGCAACCCTATAGAAGTGATTCCCAAGGCAGTCACACAGCACCCTGTGTTGTGAGAGTGTGTGTCTCTCTCTCTCTCTCTCTCTCTCTCTCTCTCTCTCTCTCTCTCTCTCTCTCTCTCTCTCTCTCTCTCGTCCGGCCCGTGCCGGAGCTGTGGCGGGCGGGTCTCTCTCTGTGGACCGGCAAGCTAACCATGGGTTGTGGTGGTGGTGGAGGTGGTGGTCCACCCCCAGCACACGCACGTCAGCCTGTCCCCCTCCTCAGCGGCAGGAACCCACACGGAACCTTGCCCTCCCTGTGACGCATCTTGGACGAGATGTTCTTATCAACGGGGAATCTTGATGACAGGTTTTGCTGGAACGCTGTTGAAATACACACACACACACACACACACACACACACACACACACACACACACACACGCATGCAGCGGCTGGCTGACTTTTGCAACGTTGGACGCGATTGAAGGAAGCTTACCGGACGACGAGCAGGAACACGGCGGGACTCGGCCATGCGTTTTAGGATGCAACACCCGATTCCACTGTCGGCTTGACGTGACGTCAGCGGGTGCGATTGACATCACCCGTGAGACGTCCCCATTCATAGAAAGTTACCACACGGCTCGGGTTGACATCCTGGGCCTAAATGGCTGTGTGACGCAGGCTGTAGGGCAGCGCGTGAGGCAAGACGTCCACGTACGTGCCATGTCCTTGTGTTGAAGTGTGTGTGTGTGTGTGTGTGTGTGTGTGTGTGTGTGTGTGTGTCAAGAGGGTGTGCGTCAAGGGGAGGTTCTGCTTCCATCTTCTGACGGGTCACCTCACCTCCTCTCCTTCTCTTTATATATATATATATATATATATATATATATATATATATATATATATATATATATATATATATATATATTTATATATATATATATATATATATATACATATATATATATATATATATATATCTCTCTCTCTCTCTCTCTCTCTCTCTCTCTTGCTCAGAACCACCACTTCTCTTCCTCATGTACTCATTCTCCCTTGTGCTTTCTCTTCATCGCCTTCTCACCTTCAAATATCTTTATCGTCATATTTTCTTTATTCTGTCGTTCACTTTTCATTATATTCGGGTTTTTTTCTTTTTAATTCCTTGTCTTTTGTTTCCTTATACTCGTTCATCCTGGCCTGGTTCTTTCTTCCCCTTACCCCATCTTTCCACCCCTTTCCCCGGGTCTGTTGGTCGGGGACTCGGAGTCGCCCCTGCTTCGCTGATTCACAGATTCGACACGGATTCATTGACTGTGCGTACAAAGGTCTGGTGACTCAGCAGCGGTACACTGACTCGAAGCCTCATGTCATCTGTGTCGTTTGTATCAGTGGGGATGAACTGATCGTCGTCATTTTTAATCCTGAGACTCTAAATGTCAGACAGGAGATGCTACCTTGTTTTTCTTTGGTCTGTGGTGCGTGGAAGAGGATCAGTTTGGTAGAGACGCGCACGTCACAACGTCTGTTATCAGGTCATGATAATTAGGGTTCACTCCAAGGGGCGGGTGGTGAAGTACCCGTCCTCACTCCCTACCACTCTCTTCTGGAGTAGATTGTCCTCGTTGGGGAATGCGGTTGTGGGACAGTGCGTGTCGGAGAGGAGCGAGTGTATCGCTCACGTTTTTGTTCCCTTAAATTCGTGTCGTTGGAGACTGTCGACATTAGGTGCTTATTCCCTTGATAAACACGACGGGCACGACCCTTTTTAGGGGATGATGACTATGAACTTTTCGCCCAACCATCACAGTTGAGGGACGTGTCGGGCGTGCTCAGGGTTGAGCCGTCGTATGTGTACAGGGTTGTATTCAAAGGTGTCAAGTATTGTATTGTGTTCTAATCATATATTGCGAGGTATTATATCGTCCAGCTCAGCTTCCCGTTATGTTCATGATTACAGAGGAGGAAACATCGTGGCTAAAACTCGACCCTTTTCTTTAGTGCCAAGAATCGAAGGCAAGTGTTATGATTTACGTTGCGCTTCCTGTGGGTTGGGCCATTCTTTCGTCTGTTTCCTTGCGCTACCTCGCTAACGCGGGAGACAGCGACAAAGTATAATAAAATTCAAAAGATAGTCATCTACACACGTAACCAGAGCCAGAATGCTCTCGTCATGCACAGTCTCTATGTATGTGTATATGTATGTATGTATAGTGTATGTTGTACCAGCATCTGCAGTCTCCATAAAACCTGGCAAAGGTGATGGGGTCGGGCCGCCCTCCCGCTGGACCTGACTTAAGCGCTGAGCTAGCAAACCACCTGGTGCTGGCTGCGGTGTGGATAGGCTCAACACCCGCGTCCGTCTGTAACTAAAGGTTCCTCACGCCCATCCTGCAGGATTGGCCCTCTGTAACCCAAGGTTCCTCACGCCGATCCTGCAGGATTGGCCCTCTGTAACCCAAGGTTCCTCACGCCCATCCTGCAGGATTGGCCCTCTGTAACCCAAGGTTCCTCACGCCCATCCTGCAGGGTCTTGTACAGTCCTGGAGACAGACCTCCAGAAACGGTGTCGACGAAAGAACGACCACATATACTGCAGTCTTTTCTCATCGTTACAATGTCGGAGTCTTCGCCAAGTAGTCACCCAACTTCCTCAGTAGTTGTACAAGTTCCTCGGCCATTGCTGGAAGTCTCTGTCCTTATCGAAAAGACTCTTATTGTGAACTTGACAGTGAGGCATTTTTATCCTTCCGTTTAAAGGGGAGGAGGAGGAGGAGGAGGTTGTTGCCGCCGCGGTGTGTTGAGGGGAGTTGGGTCTGCTGATGTGTGTGTGTGTGTGTGAGTGTGTGTGGGAGGGTGGTAGTGGCCGTGTTCCTGGGGTGTTGGTGGTGCGGGTGTTCGTGGTGGTTGAAGTGTGGTAGAAATTGTGATGCCGTAACAATAGCATTAGTGACGATGGGACGTGTACTAGTAACTCTCGACTAAAAGCAGTAGCAGGTAGGTAGTGGTGGTAGAAGTAGGTGTAGTGATGGTGATATCATTCGAAGTATCAGTGGGAACTGTGGTGGTACTTCGGTGTGTAGAGCTGGTGGTGATCGTGGTGGTTACAGCCGCTCCCACTTCGTCAGACTGTTGGCTTGGCTCAGCTTGGCAGAAGCGGACACCCAGAATCCCAGTACGTCAGGTCAGGGTCCTGGCTCAGGAGGAGACCTTCAGAACCTGTGCCTCAGGTCAGTGTCCTGCTGCTGCTCGAGGAGACTTCAACCTGGCTCAGGCAGTCTGCCAAGTCAGGGGAACTTCAGAACCTGTGCCTCAGGTCAGTGTCCTACCTGCTGGCTCAGGAGGAGACCTTCAGAACCTGTGCCTCAGGTCAGTGTCCTGCCTGCTGGCTCAGGAGGAGACCTTCAGAACCTGTAAGTCAGGTAATGGTTTTTCTCCACTGGAACTGAGCAGTTTTTGCTGACTTCATGAGAGCATGACCTCGTGCAAGGAAGAGGACTGTGCACTTGCGTGCGGAGGAGAGGGGCGAAGAGGACTGTGCACTTGCGTGCGGAGGAGAGGGGCGAGGAGGACTGTGCACTTGCGTGCGGAAGAGAGGGGCGAAGAGGATTGTATATTTGCGTGCGGGCGGAGGTGGAGGAGGAGGGAACCGGGTCATTTCCCTTGGTGGTCACCTTTAACGGGGCCTCTGACCTTTAGCGACGTACACGAGGGAGGGGAACTGGATGGCCTGTGGACCGGTCATGCACGGCCGAGTATGACCGAGGGGATGGGGTCGGGGGGCCGCGGGGGGAGGAAAGGATGGAAAGGGTGAGGCAGATGGGAAAGGGTTTCTGGGGATGTATACTGGGGGGGGGGGATTTAGAGGTTTTTGACTCCACGAACAAAAACTGTTTTTCCAAATTCCAAGACTTTTTCCCCAGACGTGGGAAACAAATTTCATGTTTTCCATGACCACATGTGTTGTGGTTTGCCCCCGGCTATTGTGGGCCGAGAGCTTTGAGAAAGAGATATGTCTCGCAGAACCTGGCAGTTTATCTCTCCAACCTCCGCTCTCAGATAACAAGGCTAATTTCGTCGTTTCCAGTATAAAGGACTTTGTGAATTCACGTTATCCTTTGTGAATTAACGTTGTAGATGAAATGAAAAGTTCACCACCCTCCCCTCCAGCACCCTCTCACACCCTTCAGCATCCTTCACTCACAGGTTACCCCACCATCCTCTCACCCCTCCACCAACAAACACAACATTGATCCAACATATTCACACCGCACTGACTTAAGATGCACCAGACAATGCTCCCCCTTACAACTCCAACCCCACCAGACATACAACCGGCTGAAACTACACTCGCCCAGACATGTACGAGTTATACTTTCACTTTTGTGTATTCTGGGCACCACACCGCTCTCTCCAGCGTTACAAACACCGATTCAGCATCGAACGAAACCCGCCTCATGCACAAGAACAAACAGCTTCCATGCTAAAGACAAAGTAACTTGAGTCATATCACTTATCGTAAACTTAACCCCACAAAAATAAACACAATATCACATTACCTCTTTACCTGTGGTCTCACATGGATGCATGTGACTGGCTTTATGAGCGCTGCCGGAGCCCCTCATAGGAGGATCCTGAGGCAGGAAGGTGAATGAGAGAGAGAGAGAGAGAGAGAGAGAGAGAGAGAGAGAGAGAGAGAGAGAGAGTGTGTGTGTGTGTGTGTGTGTGTGTGTTACCGGACTCCGCCTGATTGAGGCTACATCACGAGTGAAATTTCAGTTTTTGGCTCGTCTGCCTCACGGGAAGTACAAGTCTCTTCATGAACGTCTCACTCCAAAGGCGTCCATGATCACCTCTGCTGCTGGAGGTAGCGCAACCTCGGAGCTGAAGGAGCTACTGAAAACAGAGGTCCCGAGTGACACCAGGAAGCTTTCTCTTCTATTTATTTTGGCTGTTGTCTATAATTAACACGTCCCTGACAGCGACATCCCAGGGAGGGGGGCAACAGCCAGAAATTGGTCGACCTGGCAGGTAAGACACGAGACCAGAATGGATGCAAGAGCTGGACACTGGTCTTATTTCCGGGTCACTGAGGTTACGAAACTCGCCCAGTTTACATTACTGTCATGCAAAAGCTGATTGTACCAGTTATCAGTGTGTTGACGTGATACAGAGAAATGAATATCCTTTTCCCTTTCTTTATCTTCACGTCAGGCCTTCGAGTTGAAACAGATTAGCTTGTCGTCTTTAAGCCCTCGCATGTAACAGTCGTAAGCATCGTGATCCCTGGGATGTGATGGGGTTAAATCCCATTAGCTTAGATGCTTGTATTAATCCTTCATAAATCCCTTAGTCCTTTTCCTCTTGACACAATACCTATACCCTTCTGGCTACGTGGGAACAGCCTCCACGTTCTCCTTATGTGAGGCTCAGCTTCCACGATCAAGATCCCTCTTTTCCTGCTTCTTGCCGCAGAGATCGAGGCGTTTTTGCGTGCGCTACGTACCCCTGCTGTAGACGGTGGTGCGGAGGAGGATACAGCGAAGAACAGGTCTCAGATCTCGGCCACGTTAGTCGATATATATATATATATATATATATATATATATATATATATATATATATATATATATATATATATATATATTTGTGTGTATGTATAACATAACACGTCTCGTTTAAGTAGTGTAAGACACCCATATGTTTATGATATAACCAGTTGATTACCTAATTAATAATTGGTCAGATTATTATTATTATTATTATTATTATTATTATTATTATTATTATTATCATTAAGCTGACAGTTACTGTCTGTTCCCACAAGAAAGACAGTGGACTGTCTGCTCATACAGTCGGATGACCTAACGCTGTGGTGGTGTAAGCGATCTGGCCTTTGACGTAACTTGCTCGCAACCCGAACTCAAGGGATTGGATGACCCTGGTGCCTGGTGCCCTTTCTGGCTAGCTTGCTGGGGGTTGGCCAGGGCTGGCAAACCCCTTCCCACTGAACATTCCCTCACAGGAAGGTGCATGTGGGCTCGGGCGAAAGCAGCGTGCAGTGTTACGCATTTTCGAGTAGGGATGCAAGTCCGTGTTGGTAAGTGGAATGACAGAAGGGAAATAGATGACGGAGAGTTGTGTGGAGAGTTTAGACGTGTTAGACTTGCGTGAAATGAGGTTGAGAGGTCGCGGGACCTTTGAGCAGCATGGGGTTTAGGGTTGCTTATACGAGGGGAGCTACGACAATTTTGATATACATTAAAAGGGTTCGAAGAGGGTGTGTATGACTCCGCATGCGTATCAGTGTCTGATTGATATTTTGCAAAGTTCAAACGTGAGAGGTACAACGACCCTTGAGCACGATGGTACGACCCTTGAACACGACGGTACGACCCTTGTGCACGACGGTACTACCCTTGAGCGCGATGGTGCGACCCTGAGCACGATGGTACGACCCTTGAGCACGACGGTGCGGCTCTTGAGCACAGCCTTACGACCCTTTAAACACGATGGTACACCCTTGAGCACACTGCTGCCTTACGAACCTTTGACCATGACTGTACGACCCTTGAACACGACGGTACGACCTCTTGGGGATGAAAGCAGATGACCTTTGACTTTGACCTTTTAAAAGGTCAGATCACGAGCCAGGCCATCGTTCATACACGTCGTACTGTGTTGTACTGCTGACCCGAGCCTCACCAGTGACAGACCACATGCACGAGCTGGTCGATGTTGACACAGCACACATGGGAGGGAGAGGACCTGCCTGGCCCGTTAGCGTGACGTAGGGAAACTCCCTCCCTCTCTCTGGGAATGTTGATCCTTTTTCTGTGAGACTTTTCGTGTATTTCACCTTCTGAAGTCACAGACAAAGACTATTTGTCGTAATAAAGAGTAAAATTGGGTTGTTTTGCCCCTATTGATGGATGGTTCTTGTTCGATCATTAAGTACACCTGTGGACAACAGCTGCGCCACGAATGAAGTGGATGAAGGAGAGATGGAACTTCCCGCCCTTCCTAAGAAATCCCATCCTTTCGCTAAGCATCCTGTCTCGATAGGGACCTCCTCCTCCTCCTCCTCCTCCACCACCGTGTTGCGTCCTTGGCCCTCACCGACGTCGCCATCCGGAGGGGAGAGCAGTCGCTGGCTCGGAAATTCCCTAAATATTCTCCTTAGAAGTCCCACAAGATATCAATTGACCTTTTGGTCATCCAGCTGTAGAACAGTTGGCTTTGCCGCCTGTCGGGATGCTCTCTCTCGAGGGTGACTGATTGTGAAATAAGGGAAACAGTAAAAGGTTCGCATATGTGGATTCCCATATCATTTTGTCGGATTTTCACTCCGGTATAATTCCCAAAGTAGATTGAGATTGTGTGTGTCTGTGTCTGTATGTGTCTGTGTCGGTGTGTGTGTGTGGCGCTTGGGTTCGATCTGCATGGAGGAGGTTTGATGTATCGTGTCCCTCGCGTGTTCCCTTCGAGACTCACTTGGAGTGAGTTATCTGTTTCCTAATATTCTTCCACACCTCCACCCACTAACGCGCCCGTCCATATCCTACGCCCACTCAACCTCACCCTTTCATCTCCCTCCTCTCTTGCCTGACGACCCACCTACACACCCACTTACCCACCCACACACACGCACACAAAAACACTCCCACAAACCCACCTGGTCACCCCTCGTCATCATCATCATCTGCTCAACCGCCCACCTGAACCAGTGTTTGTCCGGCTATTTCTAGCCATAGTGATTTGTCATTACTGGGAGAGGAGGCTTGTGGCTCCCGCTGTGTCCTGACGCTGTCGCACCTCCTGCTTCCTGCCCCTACGCTCACCCCGTCCAACTACAGCTCTTCTTCCTACAGGTCATCCTGCACCCCTTATTGATCAACCTCACCTCCACTTATCACCCCTGTAGGCGTGGACGATGTGGAATTTTGCACCCATGATTGAAACTCGGGGCATTTCGATGTCCCTCAAGTTTGACAGGATTTTGATCAACTCTCAAGTTTTATCCCGGACGTCATGAAGTTCACGTGTGTGAATGGCGGTCGGAGGAAGAGGAGGAGGAGGAGGAGGAGGAGACGCCCCTGGTCCTGGAACTGCGGGCATTCGTCCGTGCCTCTGGAGGGCAGTGTCCCTCACCTGTATGCCTTTCCTTCCCTCTCTGCTGCCGTGTTTGTCCCTAAGAACATACGTAAGGAAGTGGAGGTTCCTCTTGTCCTTTTAAAGTCCCAGATCTTGTGTATTCAGCCAAGAAGGGACAATCTAGTGAAACTCAATACCTTTAACGAGGATGTACACTCGGTAAAAAAAGGATCTTATCACTTTTTGTCCGGAACATTATGACACCCCGTACGAAGGATTTTGAGTCTTGCCACACACTGGTACCCCTTCTTTCTTGATATGGTAATATTTCGATTGCTAGCGACATTTACCGTCATTTGTCATAATTGGTTATACTAGAATCTCGATGGAAATAACTACAAAGTGAGACTACCATCATAATTAGTAAATTTCTCTTATATTTACGTTTTCTAACCCCACCGAAACAACACGAGTCGTATTTATCATTTCGAAATTCATCGGATCCATCCGGAGAGATCTTTTTTTCCTTATGCACAATACAAACCCCTTCAACCATTATTCTTTTGTAGAATTCGATCGGACCCATTGTTCTGCACCTGCTCCCTTATTATCGGTACTGATGATCTCGTGTCACCCATACATGTGTGTGTGTGTGTACGCACACAAACGCGCGCGCATAAGCGCGTCCTGACGTCAGCGTTGCGAGGGTTTGTGAAACGCTTGCCGATTGTGTTTCTCTGTATTAGAGAAAGAGAGAGAAAGAGAGAGAGAGAGAGAGAGAGAGAGAGAGAGAGAGAGAGAGAGAGAGAGAGAGAGGCTTGTCGTCTTGTCACACTGCCTTCAGCTTCCCCATCCCCTCCTCCCTTGGACAGCAGATCTTCTGTCCCACTTTCGCTCTTGTGGGATGAAACAACGGATTGTATAAGGCAAGAAAAGTGGCCGAGGAATGGGCCCGTGTCTCCCTGGAGGATTAGGAGAGGAAGCAGCTCACCTCTGCCCCTGTTAGGTGACCTTCACTGTTCACCGCCACTCAGGTCATAACCCCCTGTCTGCCATGACCCTCCCACGCCCTCCCCATCTCTTTCTTAACCTGTCCTCCTCTCTGAAGCCCACCTTGCTTACCCTCTCGCCTTCTTGCCCTTGAATATTCCTTTTGTAGCTGTGTCCTCACCCCTCTGACCCAGTCTCTGTCACCTCCCATTCATCACCCCCCCCTCTCCCTCCCTTTTCTCTCTATCTCTATCTATCTATCTATCTATCTATCTATCTCTTTGCGATAGGTTTGCCTTTTGGAAAAACCTCTCTCGTAAGTACTCAAAGGTGGGGTTTCTTCTTTCAGAACAGCTCCATTAACTTGTGGATTGTAACCCTCCGACATCTTCCTTTTCCATATTGGGTGTGAAAAAAAAAAAAAAAAGTGAGGCGGTGCCTGGCTGTGCCTGGGGCAGCGAAGTCCTGACCTCAGTAAAAAAAAAAAAGGAAGGTACTTCTGGTTGACCCAGTCAAGAGGCACTGGTGACCTACAGCTTGTGACTCACCATCTGGAAAGTAGATACGAATAGATACAGAGAATGGTACAAAAGCACAATGCTGACCAATCACAGATATGGATGACGGTCTTGTGACTGGGGAGTACCAGCCAGCAGCGGGGGTGTCCACACACACACACACACACACACACACACACCTCGTCCAGATAACTTACGTAACTCGGAGTCGTGGATGAGTGACGGACTTCGTTACGCGGCGTAAACCCGTACGAACCACCGCACCACTGGAGTAATGGTGCCACACATGGACTGGCGTTCGTTCCGGCCGCCCCACTGATCCTGCGTACCGTCCGACTGGTACTGGTTCTCTCGGGTTGAGACGAGGAACCGCAGAGGTTCCTCTTGGGGAAGACTGTCGAACTGGTCACTGGTCTCTCTCTCTCTCTCTCTCTCTCTCTCTCTCTCTCTCTCTCTCTCTCTCTCTCTCTCTCTCTCTCTGGCCCTTCCAGCTGAATGCTAATCCTTACGATTTAGCTTCGCGTTTTGGTGGACTTGGGAATTCTTGCCTTCCGTCGTCCCGTACAGTCACTGGTTGAGGTGCGTTCCAGTCGTTGGGTGAGTGTTCAGTCCCACTAGTGGGTAGGAGGCTGGATGGGTCGTGTGAGTGATCTGGGGGAGGAGTGGGTTAGTAGATACGAGGGTAGATGGTGGAGGGTTTACGGTATGACTGGCGGATATATACATTTGTTCTTGTGTGTGTGGTGTGTGTGTGTGTGTGTGTGTGTGTGTGTGTGTGTGTGTGTGTGTGTGTGTGTGTGTTTGATTATCTCACTGAGGATGGCTGGCTGTTGGCTGTAACCGCCAGGAATCGGTTGGCTGTGGCTGGCTGGCTATCAGAGTCCTCGACTCATCAAGATTCGTGTTGAGGTTATCTGGCTCGGCACGTGTCTGTCCCCATACCGACCATGGCCACACTGGTCCCCCTCTGATGTAACACACATTATTGTGTAGTCCTCCGCACCGGAAGTGGTAAGGGAATACAAGATGAATGTCGGTGTTTACGCTCCCAGCGTTTGACGTCATGCGCTCGGACCTATGCGACGACGGCGGTCGACTGTCAAAAGAACCTCTTCTTTTATCGTCATCGGATTCGTCGAGTCTCTTTATCATTCCGCTCAGCGAGCTTCGGTCTCATGCGCTGTGTGTGTGTGTGTGTGGGGTGGTGTGCATCTCCCTCAACGAGAGCTGCATTGGGAATACGGGACTTAAGATGCGACGCTGACTTAAGAATGCGACGGTGTGTGTTATTGTACCGTTTGAGAAATGACCTGTTACGTCTTCACGTCTCTTTCCTTGTTCATATTCCCCGCCGCCGTTCCTCTGTTATCTAACACCACTGTTATCTCCGACGGCCCTATCTTTTATCTGTCTCCGATTACTCCAGAGTGTCGTCTGAGGGCACTGTTGTTTGCGTCGCGCCCTTGAAGCGTAAGACCACTCCAGTGTTGTCGAAGACCACTCTACTGTTGTCTTACACCACTCAGCTCCAGTCGGGACCACTCCACCGTTATCTTAGACCACTCCACACTGCTACCTGAGAACACTACACTGCGTTCGTAAACGTCTTCTCGTCTTGTCTTTAAACCTAGGCACTCGGAATGACACCCGAGCCTCAGGCAAGGATGATCACACTCGGCTCTCGAGTGCGCGCGTGCATTCACGATCACATCGTGGGCCTAAGCTGCACACACGGGACCCAGGCTGGGCATTCATGATAACACACCCTGACACACACCTCCCACCTTCCCCACAAAGGCTGCGGTTTAATCATAACACCCTGACTCCCTCCCCTCACAAACTACGCGCAAATGATAACACTGTCCCCCTCCCCCATAGGCTGCGCACTAATAACCCCCGGACTCCAGCCTGCGCATCTCGTCATCACACACAAGTTTCGTACAAAGTCATGACTTTATAAGCCATGCACGGCCATAAGTGGAAAGAATCATATAACTCTTAGCAGTTGAAAAGAAATAATGACCATCTTGCTCGAATAGTCTCTCAATATTTTCTTTATCTTGTTTGACATCTGAAGAAAATGTTCTCAAACATGTGTGTGTCTCGTCTGTGGCACAGAGTTGAAGTGTCTTTGTCACGCAGAAGTTCAAGTTCTCGGTACTCTGTCGCATTCAACTTGATTCTTTTTGTCTCTTGCTCCTATTTCTGTTCTTTGGAGTTAGTGAAAGACCAAAGTATCAAGATAAAGTTGCTGAAAAGACAGTATTTTTGTCTTTGTTGTTGGTTGGTGTTGTATGGTGTTGCTGTGGGTTGTCACGACCCAGGGTTCGATTCCTGGTCGGATGCGCGTTGACTCACCCACAAGGTTGTTAATGAACTCAGTCGCTGTCACTAGTTCATGGGGGGGGGGGGGGGGTGTCTTTTGTGGCTGCCGTGCTGCGCGCGCACCATGTTTACATTCATGAAGTGACGTCACAGGATATCCTTTCACAGGAAATACTGGGCACGTGGGTCGTCCCCCCCCCCCCCTCGTCCCCCTCCCCCCCAACGGCTGCCACCCCTTACCCTGACCCTACACACACACACACACACACACACACACACACACACACACACATATGTGGCACTATCTACGTATATTATATGCCCCTCCTCAAAACGGCTTTGGAGGGAGGGCGCAGCTTGACCGTCACTCGTCTCTGCCTTTCTGTACACCTCCGTACCATTTTCAAAGTCTGTGTCACTCTGTCTCACTACCGTCAACAGTAGTGCTATACCCAAGGTTTTCTTAGTGATCAAAATGCGCGACACGTTCTGTATGCAGTGTGTACGCTGCTTTCTTTGTTTATGCCTTTGTTTTTCTTTGTTTTTCTTTTCCTTTTTCTTTTAGGTCCACGGGCGGAAACGCGACATCCGCGCCCCATGAACGAAAATTCCCTGCTCATGTCTTTCTTCATCTACGAATTTCTGAAGTAGACTGTACTCGAAAAATACCACAGGCCCGTTTTATAAACACTTTGGAATATCCTTTTTTTTTGACGTACTTTGTATCTTAGAATTATCATGGATGCATTCCAGCGATTCCTCAAGGTTTCTGGCCAGGTAAAGTCATTCTTAGTGTCCCAGAGTGATTGTCTCAAGGCTAGAAGTCCAGTAACGTACTGATGTACCAGTGTTCCAGCAGTACTTCAAGCTTCCAGGGCCCCTGTACATTACCAGTGCTCCAGGAGGGAGTTCGTCCAGGTTCCAGGAGCTGTAACTTTGCCTGTGTTCCAGGAGGGAGTACGTCAGGGTTCCAGACCCTATGAGCCCCCAGTGTTCCAGGTGTGTTTTAAGGCTCCAGGCCCTGTAACTTACCAGTAATCGCATTATATATATATATATATATATATGTATATATATATATATATATATATATATATATATATATATATATATATATATATATATATATATATATCAACTTTTTTCCTTTACATTCCCACCGGGACAGAAGAAAATGATCGCCAGGGAATGAGGAAATGTCTGGAAAAAGTTCCCTCCTTCCTCCCTCCCTTCCTTCCTTCCGCCTCGTGCATTGCATTCCACAGGCCCTCCGCGAGTCTAGGACACTGAGGGGCTTCTGTGCATAGTTGCCATTAATGAATGCACAGAATACATTTCTCTTGTCATCAAAATGGCCACGAATGATTCATACATGAATTTGAGTGGGTTTTGTTTTTTGTTTTTTCTAAACTAACAAGTGAGGGTGATTCAGCCGAGGGTTAATTACACGTAGTGGTTCATTCATTAGCATTACTCATGGATATAGTACTTCCAGTAAGTCGGCCTTGATGCTGGCGTTCAACACACACACACACACACACACACACACACACAACACACTCAACGCGCACACAACACACACAACACACACACACACACTACACACACACACACACACACACACACACACACACACGCACGCACACGCGCGCTCTCAAAGGGTCTTTTCCAGAGCTTCTAACGTGTTCGTCATGGCTGAGTTTCCAGCGACGTGCGTAAAGACCAGAGCGTAGGACGTCCTGTTACCATTGTCTGCTGGCGTATCGCTTCCTGGTGGCCGCCTGGTGTCGTCCATTCAGGTGACGTCATAGAGGCAGCACAATGCGTTTGGGGGGAGGGGCAAACGTGGTGGTCTTTCCTTGGTGGTGTGAGGGGGTGGCGGTGAGTGGCGCAGGATGTGATTGTTTTGGGAGGGTGGGTGTGCGACGGGAGGAGCGGTGAGTGACGGGGAAGTGGGTGTGTGTGACGGAAGGAGCGGTGAGTGATGGGGGAGTGTGTGTGTGTGTGTGTGACGGGTATGTGACGTTAACTTCAGTGCCCCATGTCCACTCTGATCCCTCTCCTCCAATGATCCTAAATCTAAGCAGAGAACAACGTAGAAAAGTGACATAAAAACACGAAAAAGCAAGAAAAAAAAAAAAAAAAAAAATATATATATATATATATATATATATATATATATATATATATATATATATATATATATATATATATATATATATATATATGCCTTATTTTATTTCCCCATACCATACATATACTTTGTCTCTCCCTCTACCCCTTACTTGTTCCCCTTCCTTGTCTCTTCCTCTACCCCATACTTTTCCCCTTCCTTTACTCCTTACTTTTCCCCGTCCTTACCCCAACATTCCCCTCTCTCTCTCTCTCTCTCTCTCTCTCTCTCTCTCTCTCTCTCTCTCTCTCTCTCTCTCTCTCTCTTACCCCCCATACTTTCCCCTCTTTCCTTGCCCTCTTATTTACCCCCTACCCCTAGTTCCCCCCCCCCCTCCTCTCCTGCCCCTATTTACATTTCCCCCTCTTGTTCTCCAGTAACCCCGTACCCCACCCCACTTTGCCCCTGTCCAGCAGGTCAGAATACCCCCCCACCCTACTCCTCTCCCCCTCTATATCACTCACTTTCCTCTTCTGCTTCGCTTGTGAGTAGGTTCCCCCCCCCCCCCCCCCCCACCTCCCACTTATTTTTTTTTCATGTTTTCTTTTAGGAAAAAAAAGAGAAAGAAAGGAAAACAGCTTCTGCGTCGCGACTTCGTTGCGGCTCTTCGCTCTATCGAGTTTCTCCTCGGAAAAGCACGTAAGCACCTCCGGGAAGAGGCTGTTGTGGTGTTGATTTAATCTAAGAAAACTGGAAAGTCTTCCTTTGGACGCCGGACGACGAACGTCGCCCCCCCGATGGGGACTTTCAGTCTGTCGGTCCCCCGAAACCGTCTGTCGCGCCACTGCACCCGAGGCCAGGAAGGAGCGGAGCAGAGAAACGGATCGGGATTCTTTGTCCTGAAGTTCTTGTCTTCCGAGAGAGAGAGAGAGAGAGAGAGAGAGAGAGAGAGAGAGAGAGAGAGAGAGAGAGAGAGAGAGACCCAGTTGTCTTAAGGGTGGAGTTCGGGACAGACGAACCGAGCATGCGCGATGAAAAATCTCGACTTACTCGTTCCTTCTGTTCCTACTGTTAGAAAGTCCTTCTACAGAAGTGGGGTGGTTTGGCCTCCCTCTACCCCTTCCTTCACCCTCTCTCCCCCAGTGGTATACACAGGCAGGAGACACGTGGGCGGTAACCTTTCTCCCTTATCGACAGATGAGTCTCTCCCAGACCCACACATAGGGGATGGAACGTGTCGTATGATGCTCGCTTGGTAAGAGGTGGTGGGTGAGTGGCTCACATCCCTAAGACGTCCTCGCCCGCTGGATGGCACTGGAAGCAGGTGGCAACGCCACCCGACCGTCCTTGACCCAACGAATAGGGAGACGAACATGGTGACCTAAATACATGTGATTCAGAGGGATATGTACACACACACACACACACACACACACACACACACACACACACGTCTGCCATAAATAGACTCTAGTGTTGGTATTTCTCTCAACCACACACAATCGAGCTCCCTAAAGAGATTCTCCACTGGCTATATACATACATATATGTATATTTATGTATGTATAGTTCGGGAAAAAGAGTCTTCTGGATACGAGCTCTGTACGGATGGGTATGGGTCAGGATGTGGTGATGGGTAAGATCGTCCGGTGATGGAAGGGAAAGTGCGGGGAGGACACGGTGTCCATACCGTATGGCATGGGAGGTGACCACCAATTGGAGAGAGATTAGGGTCCTTCTTTTTTTGTTGATGTTGTTGTTGGACACAGACGAAGAGAGTGGTGTTAGAACCATCCCTACTGTGCTGTGGCGAGAGAGAGAGAGAGAGAGAGAGAGAGAGAGAGAGAGAGAGAGAGAGAGAGAGAGAGAGAGAGAGGCCACCAGGACGACTGGGTGATCGTGCTCACACACACACACACACAGGAGAACCGTTGGGTTGAGAAAGATCCGCCATCGGCAGGAGGCGGAGAAGCAGGGATGATATGAGAGACGATCTAGCCTAAGGAGCAGAAGGAGGATATGCTTCAAAGACGAAGTAGGAAAAAAGGGATAGGAAGTTACATTTGATCTAGTACAACCGAAAATTAAAATGCCGGCGGGGCAATGAAAAGGGAGAGAGGAGGGAGGGAGGGACGGAGAGAGGGAGGGAGTCAGTTGGTCCTTCTGTCTGACGCAAATAGGAAAAGTCCCCTCAACTTCCTACCTCCTCGTGGCTTGCGTTTCTGCCAATCACCTCTGCAGTATCTTCCTGGCGTCACCTCATTTCCTGGTAGATTTTTCTCCCGTTTTTCATCTTTTTTTTTTTCTCCTATCTGGTGATGATTCACTGTTCCTGCTGCACTGGATTCTGACTCTTCCCTTGTTAACTGTACCTCTCTCTCTCTCTCTCTCTGTTGCTGGTAGTTTTGGGGCTTAGGTTTGCTCCGGGTTCTCTCGTAGATGCTGATCCTCTTGAAATCAGTTGGTACTTTTTAGTAAATAATTATATTCTTTTTTTTTGGGGGGGAGGGGAAGGAAAGTTGAGTTAACTTGTGATACGCTGATCATACTTATTTCATCCCCTTTTGGTTTTACCTTGTCTCTTTTTTACCTACTTCCCCATTGTTACCCAACCTTTCTAACTTTCCTCGATCTTAACCTACCTCCCTCCCTGTTACCCTTCTACCCCGCCTTCTATTGACCTACTGCCCTTTGCTTCCCTTTCTCTTAACCTGCCTACCTGGCTTCGTGCCGTGCGTGCACCGATACAGTCGTCAGCGTTCGTATCAGACGCGAGACACCTCAGCCCATAACAACACGGGACGCCTCAGAACACTAGGGGTGTACCTTTTCGTTCATCTCCTCCTAGCATTGGCCTCATCGTAAGAGAAGGTCTCTGCTCCCTTGATAACTTCTTGCCCCCCCAAACAAACACACTAGTGTCTGTAACGTCACTCTCACTGGCAGTGACGGAGGCTAACTTACCACCCTCAAAAGCAAATGACTTGACACGCATTTCCTTTGGATTCCCTTTCATGCTAAGGCCTGACTCAAGCCCGGAGTAAGACGTCACCCAAAGCAGTGCTTTAATTAGCCCACGCTATTCCCAGCCACATATAAATAATTCTCCCATAGCATGTTGAACATAACCGCCTGTGACGTGGTGACCGATCAAAACCCAACCTCGAAGATACTGGAATGCATACCATCTTCACACACACACACACACACACACACACACACACACACACACACACACACACACACACACACACACACATATACACACACACACACACACACACACACACACACACACACACACACACACATGCACTGTATTTTGGTCAGCGACGATATTGCCATCAAGTTCAAGGGCATAGTAGTTTAAGAACCTATAAATGACGTTACATTCATTCCAGTGTGCGTTCTTTGGGAGGGATAGGCCTCTGGAAGGTATTGATGACTACATAAATGTATTATCAAGAATCTGTTCTCACGATCTTAACGGGGAAAGGTTCCTCTGGCTGTTAGAAATGAGTTCAGACGAAAGGGGCACAGCTGAATGTTAGATAAAGAGTTGGGATTGTGTGTGTGTGTGTGTGTGTGTGTGTGTGTGTGTGTGTGTGTGTGTGTGTTGTGGAGGGTTCGAGAGGAGGAGCTTTTCTTCGGTAACAGAGTCGTAGACTCGCTGAAGCGGATTTGAACTAGGAGGAATCCAATACGTGTCGCTTTGTTATAGAAATACGAGAAATCTCTCGTTTATGGAGTTCTAAGAATGATCAGTAGCGACAGAAGTCCCACGCGAGTGTGTCAAGCTCCTCTTTTTCCACCCGCCTTCGGTGCAAAACGGGTAAACACAAAATCATAACAACTCGCTCTGTGACCCACTGACTTAACACACTCTCCTGACCTGCTTACCTACCCCGGAGGAGGAGGAGGAGGTAGGGGCCGTGTGTGTGTGTGTGTGTGTGTGTGTTGGGGGGCCGAGGATCATGCGTTATGTTGACAATCGACGGAGCTCCAGGAAGAGAGGCGGGAAGGCATGGGTGTAGCTAATTGTCTCGGCATGTGTTTGTCACGGGAATTTCAGAGCAGAAAAGATGAGTTAGTGTCTTGTTGACTCTAGCTGGAGGGTGAGGTGAAGGGGTTGTTTTGTGAACGGATGCGTCCGGGATGTTGATTTTGTCATCTGTTGTGTGTGTGTGTGTGTGTGTCGAGCTGGTGGTGGGGGTGGGAGAGGAGGAGAACAGTCTCTTGTGTTGCTTCGGTCATGTGCGAGTAATTAGTGTGTGGAGTGAGGGAAGTGTTGCGAGCACCGGAGTGTGATGCGGTGAGAGAGTCGTCATTTGCCTGCTACGTTGTAAGGGGTCGTTGTCTGCCTGCTAGGTTACGAGGTGTTGTCGTCTACCAGATTGCGAGGGGTCGTCATCTATCAGATTGAGAGGGGGTTGTCATCTACCAGATTGCGTGGGGGGTCGTCATATGTCTGCCAAGTTGCGAGGGGGTCGTCATCTACCAGATTGCGAGGGGGTCGTCATCTGCTAGATTGCGAGGGGGTCATCATCTACCAGATTGCGAGGGGGGTCGTCATATTTGCTGTACCGGCAGGTAAATCACTGTAAGCCATTGCTGTCTTTCATCGTAAATCATATTCATAATCTCTCAGTAAACCAAGCGGTGTTAATCTTTCTAATCATAAGTTCCTCTACTGGACACCTCTCTGTTGAGTTCAAGGTTAAGATAAACGGTAACGAATCCTTTAAGCAAGCTATTAGGATCTTATGATCTTCCGAAGACTAGATATTCTTCAACTCCGAAACATATCAACGAAAGAGATTTCAAAATCGTGCTGAATAGAGGAGGAAAAGATCCAGTCTGTCGGTGGACAGAGTTGATGGATAGATCGTACTAACGGAGGCTTCGAGGCCTCCCCTGGGGTTGAGGCGGGTGTGGACGTGATATACACAATATTTTCAATAGGTTTACCAGTTGAGTTGCTCGCCCGCCGCACGCGGCCTGTCTCAGGACGCTGGTGAGCAGTAACACCATGGCATTGTTCGTTACTTCGGCTGTCTCTCATGTACATTCTGTGTGTGAACTAGTGAGCCGATTAGATTTGGGAAAAAAAAATACATATATCGTGGTATACATTTCTTACCTTATAGATATGTGTTATAAGTTTGGGCTCCCCATTATTCAATAGTCATGAGTTCTGATAGCACTTACAGAATATCATCTTTCTAAATATGCGTTTTTCCCCTAATTAACATGCAAATTTATGCAGTTACGTGACGCAAATTCTAAACAGTTCCTCGCCTTCACAGGATGTACTGATGACGTTAAGTATGAAGTTCATGTCTCGTGTTGTTCTTGAGTGATCGTGCATACGAGAATATGTCCACAGACACACATAGACAGAAGTGACCGTATGATATTAGGCACACAGTGAACATTCCTTCGAGAGACGTAGGGGGTAGAACAAACCAGAGGACATAATATGAAATGAAGCGAGAAACTTGTGAGAAAAAGATGTTAAGGAGTATATTAATTGTATATGAGTGATGGATGAATGGTATAAGATGACTGAGGACATAGTTAATGCAGACGGTATACATAAGTTTAAGAAGTGTGATAGAAGAGTGTGTTCAACTGATGGGGTCCCACGAGTGTAAAACTCCCTTCCCGCACAGTACCGTTAGGTAATTACACTGTCTATTGACAGATGAAGAAATGATGAGAACAAATAAGAGAGAAAGGATGGTCCGGAGTGAGAGTGTGAGCGGTATGTTTAGCACAACATCTTGAAAGCAGCAGGAGGAGGGAATATAAGCCGGGTCTTGTGTGTCACACTGCTGACGACGGCGTGGTGGCCTCTGCACCCACAACAACAAGCCAGAGATAGGCCACACAGCACCTCCACTGACGACTGCCACTCCGGGTCATATACAAACGTCACTGGTGGTGTTTACTCTGGCCTCTCACTTTCTGCCACAGCCAACACCATCGCCACCACTACCACAGCCACTACCATCACCATAGCCACCGCTACCACCGCCACCACAGCTGGCACAGTCAAAACCAACGCCTCCACTGAAACCATCAACATACAATCCACCACTAACTCTACCTCCCTCCCGCTCTACAATATCTAGATTCTCCAGACTGTGGGTTAGATATGGAGATAAGCCATTCAGAATGACAAACGGGTGCGCATGACGCGTCTGTGTGTACGTATGACCCGTCTGTGTGAGCGTCTGGCACTGCCATCGTATTGCAAATGGTCTGTCAAAACCCCCCCAAGTATTTGTTCTCTGGACCTCCTCATATTACGTCAACTCCCTGTTTTGTCAATAGGTGACCCTGTGTATGGTTGTGGCCGCTGTACATCATCGCGTATCATCGTCCCTATGTGCACGTTAAAAGTGAACCGTATTTCGTGCCATTACCGTCAAACTGAACCGTATTTCGTGATATGCTGGCAAATTGAACCGTATTTCGTGCCATGCTGGCAAAGTGAAACGTATTTCGTACCATGCTGGCAAATTGAACCGTATTTCGTGCCATGCTGGCAAATTGAATCGTATTTCGTGCCATTATCGTCAAATTGAACCGTATTTCGTGCCATTATCGTCAAATTGAACCGTATTTCGTGCCATTACCATCCAATTGAACCGTATTTCGTATCGTGATGTCAAACTCCCGTACAGTTTCAAACGTGATTCACTGCTAGTGATCCAGAAAATATACAAATTCCTATACGTGAGCTCCTGCTCATCTAACTCTACCAGTTGTGAGAGATGATACAATTCCCTTGTATTTTTTCCTCTTCGTCTAATCGTGATGAAGCGTGATGACTGATTGGGTGTAACAGGGAAGTCCGGTGACTGGGCGGGAACCCCGTGCAGACTGGTAGAAGTAAACACTGCAAGTGATCTCAAGTACGTTCGAGTGATACACGACCTCTCAGTCACCTTTATGGGTTCTTCTACGTACTGGGGGTAGTCGCTCTGATCCTGACGTGGTTTGTATCATTCATCACCACATCGCTTGCCATGGAAGGTCTAGGCAGTGGTAAACGTGAAGTTAGAGGGCGTGGAGCACTTGGGACAGTAAGAGATGAGGCGTGTTTTGGCGAGTGCCTCATACCGAGAAGTGTGGGGCATATGTGTGAGTGGAGGAGGAGGGCCCAGCAGGCATGCAGGGTTTGTTTACTTTGCCTCGAGTGACGCTGGTGCAGCAGGCCAGCCCACGCGAAAGGCAGAGATCTGGAGTTCAGTCACTGTTGTGCCGCGTGAGGTCAGGAACGAAAGGATTATTATGTAAAGGAAAAAGGAAAACGAGCGAGTCGCACTTCAGATGGATAGCCATTACTGGGCCCCCCTCCTCCTCTGTCTAAATGGTGAGGTATCGAATGATGTCCTTCATCTGCTTCTTATCGATCGCGTCATCAACAGAACCGAGATCTTAATTCCTTTGATAATGGAAGATTCTGTAGCTTTGGATTCCATTGTTTTCATAGCAGCACAATACTCTAGAGAGGTTCTTGAAATGATACACAACAGGAGCACAGGCAATAGAAATTCCGGTCTAATTCCTCTCCCGAACTGACAAACTTTGGAATGATATTGTCTTTTATGATGCACCATCTCTCTCTCTCTCTCTCTCTCTCTCTCTCTCTCTCTCTCTCTCTCTCTCTCTCTCTCTCTCTCTCTCTCTCTCTCTCTCTCTCTCTCTCTCCACTGTCACGTAGAATTTTGTCTCCATGGTATTAACGCTCGTATACATCTGATACTGCCGGAGTAAGGCTTGGAACGCCGAAAGGTGGTGACTTTGAGGGGAAAACTTTGCCCCAATACCATCCAGACCTCTGAAGACAATCATGGGAGGGGACGGAGGGCATTGTTGGATGAACTTGAAGTCGAATCTGAGACTTAGGGAGATACATCGTTAGCCATCATATCCACAAGGTTGTACCGCCCTGTGTTAGGGTCTTGCCAGTGTGTCCGAGGGTTACATTGTCGTGCTCAAGGATCTCGCCTTCGTGTGCGAGGTATTAAGCAAACCAGTGTCACATATTTTCCCTAAGGATTATCAAGGTATACCCTCACCCGAGAGGGTGAGGGTATACCTACTGCCAGACATGGAAGATTCATCTAGCTAGCGTCTGTGACATTTTGATTCGATGAAGATATTATTTATTGGTTCCTTGAAATCCATGTGTGTATCGGTGTGTTTGAGAGGCTGGACTGCCTGATAGATATCATTTCTCTCTACCCCTCGTCGCTCGCGTTCCGAAGCTCTTCTCGCTCGTATTCATAATCACTCACGTCCTCCACACTGCTCTGTGTGTGTGTGTGTCTGCCTCCACTCCTGAACCATTACCCACACCCCGTTTGATACGTCCAGGTTCGCGAGAATGTTCGATGTTTTCTGCGGGGGAGGGAAAACACCCATGGACGTTGAACGATCTATTACGGTCGTATCCAGAAAATATTCGGTTGAAAAAACCTCGTGCCGTCAATACGGCCAGCATCAAGGTGGGGGAGGGAGGGCCGCAGCGCAGCGCAGGTGAACAGTTAAGGTCATGTGTTAAAGAATCCGTCAACTGTGATGAGAAACGTGTGAACAGACGCTGAACTCGTTAGGTAGGTATCTCCAAGGTTGAACTGTTGGTTCCCCAGTGGCCAGTATGATCAAGATGTATACCACTTTAAAAATGATAAGATGCATAATACTTTTAAAAACACTTACGTGTATAAGGTTACGAAAGAAATATATGTTAAAGACAGCTGTACACACTGTGACCTAAAGATTGCCGGTGAAGTTTGACAGCGACCGATACAACGGAGTCCTCTTGTGTTCCTCACGCCGTCGGGGAGCTCTCTCTCTCTCTCTCTCTCTCTCTCTCTCTCTCTCTCTCTCTCTCTCTCTCTCTCTCTCTCTCTCTCTCTACCCTTGCAGTGCGCTGAAAACTTTCCTAGTGTGTGTGTGTGTGTGTGTGTCTGTGGGTACCTTGCGTAATTAACGTGGTGCAGTGTGCCTCCGAAGGCTTGCCCGCGTTCGCCTTGTTCCTGACGAAGTTGTTTGCGTTGTATAAGGTTCGTGAGTTACATCAGGCATTGTGCCAATAATATTATTGTAGGAAACATTAAGACACACACACACACACACACACACACACACACACACACAGGCTGGAGAACGCAACATGAAGTCAAGCGAAAAACTTCTTTTAAAATACATTTATAGTAGGACAGAATGGTGGTCGAATGGAATAGGCTGCCTGAGGACAAGACAGCATTATATGCTAGTGGAGACGTTCAAGAGATGAGACCCCATGAGTATACAACTCCCTCCTCATACAGTACAAATAGGAGAATTGTATACACACGCCTCATAGGCACATACACACATGCCACCAGATTAGAAACACGCGTCCCACACACGTACACATACACCACACAGACACGTACACACGCTGTCGCGGACACGTATACTCAGTCTCATGTCATGTACACATCAATTCTAATGCATAAACATGTTCTCGGTACAATCCACAAGACATACCTTTTCAAAACCTCAGTATACTTTTTGCGTGTTATCTTCGGGACAAACAAATGGTTTTCATATGTTATGTGACGCGTTACCTTAGAACTTCTTATGACAACATTATATCCTGGGAACAATGATGGGTTTAATGATGGTTATTAAGGGTTAAACCCTAATGATTGACAGGGTCATTTAAGGTCTTTATCGTCGAGGTATAACCACATCGTAAACGTTATTGCAGCATTAACGACCCCCCTTCTGAATGTTAAGAGCTTCCTTGGTATAGTGGTCAGTGTCGCTGACTCTGAATCACGCGCGGGACCAACAGGGTTCGAGTCCTAGACACGTCACGTCTCTTGAGATCATAACTCCTCTCCTGGCGCTCTTCGATGGCAGATCAGCATTATTATTGTTACTATTATGATGATGATGATGATGATGCGACCCCCCAAAGATCCCCTTTTAAGTAGCTCCTACAGCTTCGAGGCTGCGGAGCACGGTAAGGTGGGCTCCTTGCTGGGAATGGGAAGAAACCCGACGACGCTGCGTGCTTTTACGATGATACAGTCTCGTCGAAGGTGACTTCGGCCGCTTGTGATGCTACAACGGGACAGGCGGAGTCCGGGAACACCCGGGAATATCATCCTATGGCAAAGAAGGACAAAGAAGGTGAGGAAAATGGGTAGCATAGATTGTGGGAGAAGATAAGTCGCATATATGACGTTTGGATCCTTTTTTTTGTTAAAGTCTCTCCACACTAGGGTGTTTCTGGTCACTTCCGCAGCTACGAATATTGTCCAAAAACCTCCCAGTGGCCTGTTGCTGCCTGCAGTCCAGGATCACTCATTCTATAAGAGGAGTGAGGGAGTGAATGATGTGGGAGACATCATCAGGAAACAATGTTTAAGAGTAGAGTTGGATGTTGCGAGGTGTGGTGGTGGCGGCGACACAAAGTCCCCAGCCTGCTGGGCGGAACGAAGGTGTTCGAGACCCACCTCGGCCGTCGTGCTCTCCAGTGCAAGCCGTCTGGGTAAAGACCGTCATCAGGAGGCCTGTGTCACCCTGGAGCCGCCTGCATAGGTCAGGTTGGCCGGTGTTACCGTGGTGCGTGATCCAGCCAGGTGAGTCTCTCTCGACGTCTTTCCTGGTACAGTAGGAGAGGAAATGAGGGTCGTTGCTTAGGAGGAGGAGGCGGAGGAGGGAGTGGATTATTCCTGGTAATATTGCACAGTTACAGCCGCCTGCCTGTGTGGCTGGGGAGGAGCTCTTGGCCGGGACAATCCCGGAACATCGTGCCACAATTACTGATGAGCACTAGCGACAGTCATCCTTCCTGTGTACACCAAGCGCTACTACACCTTGGTACGTTTTCGTTAACCACACAGAATGTGTCCAGTCTAATCTTTGTCTCGTACACTTTCGTGTTAGATATCCCTTAGTGTACACATCCCTATGATGGCCTCTTATGTACACCTTATTTCATCTTTCTGTACACGTTCTTGTTAGATATTCCATAGAGTACCCATTCCTATGAGAGCCTGTCCTGTACACCTTATTTCATCTTTCTGTACACGTTCTCGTTGGATCCTTCGTGTGCAAATCATTTTCCTCGATGCAGACCTTCATCTGTTTTTTACGTGAAGGACTTTCTGTTATGGTTGAGGGTGGATGTACCTGTTAGGTGGAATAGTCTTTTGTCCTTACACTGACGGGGGAGGATACAAAATATTGTGTGGTCCATCACCGTTAGGTCGTGGAATGATGTTGTGATATACACCAGAGAACGGGATGAGGTATGGTGATGTTCCCTCGTGCTTCCCACAAGGGCAGGAGGTTGGTGTGGATGGGAGAGGAGGAGGAGGAGGAGGAAGAGGAGTAACACGGTGAGTGGAGGCATGGAAGAAGGAGCGGTGCTCATCAGGGAGTACCTGGTGATGAGTGGGTCAGGTAGCAGTGCAAGGCTGGCTGGCACTCATGTGAAGCGGAGGGGATCACCTGGCACCCGGCGACGACTAGCACCCAGGTCTAAGGGGACGGGGTCGACAGGCACACAGCTAGAGGGGAGAGGAAGGTCGGCGGACATTCACGAAAAGAGGGACGGGAGTCGACTGGCAGGAGGAGGAGGAGGAAGAGGAGGAGGTCGACTGCTATCGAGGGTCAAAAGGAGCCGTGGACACCGGTGGGAGACGACGACTAGACACTTTGATAATGATTATGATAATAATAATGATAATAAAAATGATTATTTCCTGAATAAGATGCCAGACTGGAGTGTCAAGTGAGGCAGGACTGGTGTGGACTGCTACAGGTACAGGGGTGTTCAGGCTGACGCTGTCCGTCGACTGCGACCCACGTCGGCCGAGGACATGGCCTTGGAAGCCGCACGAAGCGGGACCCTGGCCTCGGCTGGAACACTCTGATGCAAGCAGACGCGCACGCTTTGCTCAGCCAAAACATTTCTGTAACTAGTTTTTTTTTTCGCCTTTGAGACGCAAGACTTACAACAAGCCTCCTACTCTGGGTTTCCCGCGTGTCTTTAGGTTCCTCCGTTGCGACATCGCAAATGCGTCAGTATGCGTATCTTATGGGCCTTCATTTTCTTTCTCTTTTTTTTTTTTTTGCCCTTTTGCACGACGCTACGACCCTTCAGTATAACGCTATGACCCGTAAGTACGACATTACGACCTTGATTGCTACCTTACGACCCCTGAGTTCGAAGCTACGACCCTTGAGTACAACGATGCGACCCTTACGTATGATAGACTCGTCCTTGATTTGACCATCAAGGTAATCATTTACTCAAGGACCGCACCGTCGTGCCCCTTTATCATCCTATTTCAAGAGGTCAACGTGTATATCGTGGTCCTGTGATCAGTGACATAAACACAGGCTGGTGTGCACTGTGGCCCAACGCGTGAGGGTTGCACACCTCGCGTAAGGCCAGGTAATGAATGCGGTGCTCCGGACCTGACCACCACCGAGTTGGCCAACGGACTCCCCGGTGGTTGACACATGATGACCTTGGCTGACCATCCTGATATGAAGTGGGAAGGGTAGGAAGGTGAGGTAGGAGGCGTGTGGGGCCGGGTGTCCGGGCCTTTCCCGGCCTTCCCAAAGCCTCCGGTAAAGTTGGGAAGGTTGAAGGGTCGTTGGCGGAGTGGAGAACCCTCAAACTTGGTGTACAGTTCTGTTGGAGGACGAAGTCAAGTAGCCTTAAGCTTGGCGTTACGACGGGGTTGATAGCGTTAAGCTTGGCGTTACGACTGGGTTGATAGCGTTAAGCTTGGCGTTACGATTGGGTTGATAGCGTTAAGCTTGGCGTTACGACGGGGTTGATAGCGTTAAGCTTGGCGTTACGACAGGGTTGATAGCGTTAAGCTTGGCGTTACGACGGGGTTGATAGCTTTAAGCTTGGTGCTACGACTGGATTGATAGCGTTCAGCTTGACGTTAGAAACGGCTTGATAATGCTGAGCTCGCTGGAAGACCAGGGTTGAGTTTAGCGTTAAGCTTGATACCTGATCTGGTCAGGTTTTTTAAGCTTTGGGCTAGACTGGGTCAGGTGGTGTTAAAGCTTACGGCATGGATGGGGTAAATTCCAAGTGTTTTATTTAAGACTGATTTACCATAAGGTTATACCTCGTTCGTGTGTATTTAGTGATCAAGCACAGATCAGATCTGTTTGACGCGATCCAAGATTCCTAGAGCAGGTCTTTCAAAAGAGCTGCCTCACGTGTCTCCACGACTCCTCTGGGAAATGTATCTTTTGCTCATTTTACAAATAAATTAGATGTTTCGTTGTTACACTACAGGAAAGTAATGTTCCAGGGAATAAAACGTGTGTTCGTCAGCTGAAGTATTCGTCCTTCAGGCAGTTGAAGGTTTCGAAGTTTGAGGGAGGAGGAGGAGGAGGAGGAGGAGAGTGAGGACAACAACACACTCGATCTGGACAAAAGGCGAATCACCAGCCGGACCTCAGGGAAGGACATTGCTGCAAGGCAGGATACTATGGGTCAGGATGTGCCCGTCCTGACCTCGCTGTATTCTGGGGTGAGGAACGACTCAGGCTACAACAGCGCCCTTGCACCGGTTGTTGGTCAGGCTGAACCCTAAAACGTCGCGGTACCAGTGTGTTCCTTCCCTCGGATGTGTGTTAACTACAACTCATGCGAGCCTCTCGTATTCTACTTATGTGTTGTTGGTCGAAAGTGTGTGTGTGTGTGTGTGTGTGTGTGTGTGTGTGTGTGTGTGTTTCTCATGTTGTTCGTCGTGTGGGCTCTGTCTGAATTTCTGGTGCGTTTGTATTCTCGGTCTGTTGCAGTCAAGAGGGCGTGGCAGTTTGCTTGTGTTCCTTGCTTGTCTTCCTTGTGCTTGACTGCCGGGTGAGTTATGTTCTGTTTATGTTCCTGGTGAACCTTCTGCAGGTAGGTGTTCCGCTGTGGCTGCGATTCCGTTAAAGGATATTCCTGTACCACCAGGAGATGACATGCCTCGTCTCCCTGTCATTAAGTTTAGCCTGTTACCCCAGCGCCACCTTCCATTCTCTGTAACAGCACCGCCGCCGCTGCTGCTGCTGCTCCTGCTGTTATTTCTGCTGCCTAATGCTGTTGCTGCTGCTGTTTTTGCTACTGCTTTTGTTTCGCGCTGTTCTTTCTGCTTTGCGTCTGTCCACTGCACCTAGACCATACCCATGCTAATAATTTTGTCACTAATCCGCTAGAATAGCACAGAGACAAACATTTGCTCCTGAGCCAGGTTCGAACCCTGGTAACGAATCACACATCCCAGATGCTGTACACCACTGAACTGTAACAGCCCAGGTTCACAAACCTGGCCCCTCTCCAGCCCTTCCATCCCACAGTGGCTTCTCGTTGCTTACCAGCCCTCTATGACCGTGTCCTCCCACAGCATCAGATACTGAGTAACATCCTCAAAGCTTATGCCATGATGGGTACTTTCCCAGTAATTCCTCCTGTTCATCCATGGGGAAACACGTGCCGTTCGTTAAGCATCGTATCTCAGGCTCCGCTCCCTCTCCCTCCTCCTTCCGAATGCCACGGTGGTGTGTGTGTGTGTGTGTAATGTGAGGAGTCTGGGTGTGGACGGGAGCTCGGCGCCAGGGCATTCCCACAGCCTTAGACATCGTGTGCCTTCTAGGGATTACCGCCAGAGAGACGCATCCCTTCTGGTGTCAGTGTGGGGAGCTTGCTGACTGGCAGAACTGATGAGGTTAATGGTAGACTATGAATATGGATTAAACAGATTGGTACAGATCAGTTTAAAACCTTTTTCAGACAGGGAATCGTTAGTTAGCATCACACATAACCTCGTTGTTGGAAGGGGTTGGTTGATGTGGTTAAGGTGTTCGTCGTGAGCTGTTTTGTGCAGTGGTTTTCGTCAGTACCACGACAAACACGTCACCTCCTCCTCCTCCTCCTCCTCCTCCTCCTCCTCCTCCGTCTACGAGCAGAGCCAGACAACGTTTTCAGATAATGACAACCTCTCGATTTTCACTTATTTTCTTCAAATTCTTTTTTGCTTATCAAGCGTCAGGTCGTCTCAGTATTTTCACAAATCTGTTTCTTGGCTCAGGACGCTACTACCGAGCCTGGCCAGTGCGTTCCCTTGAACACTCCTCTAACTGTTCCTGGTCGTGACTGGCGAGCGTAGGTGTCGGGCCAGAACATGTCTGGTGGTAGTCGAGGAAAGGCAGGATGGCTGGAGGTGTTGCTAGTTGGAGTCTGGCAAAAGAGGCTCCTTCGACGAGACACTGTGAATGGGGGCTAAGGAGGTGAGCGTTCTTGTACCAGACTACTTTAACCCAACCGTCTCTAAGCAAACTTCTTCTCTTTTGCCCCCGCGCCAGTGCAGCCCACTTGATGAGTAACCACATAGCTCCAGCCAGACGTCATCTAGCAACACTTCCGTCGTCCGCACAAGTCACCTCGCCTTTCCCGTTCTCGCCACCCTACAACCGCTTCGAAGAAACTTCGGAAGGCCTGACATTAACGCATACATACGCTCGCTTCGACAGTGAAGACCGAAAGAAAAAAAAAGTATATTCGTAGAAAAGACGGAGTTAAACGAATGATATGAATACAAGTAAGAAAATACGACAGAATCCCAAGAGGATTTCATCATCCTGAAACGGTATATGTGGTTGTAGGAGGAGGACGAGGAACGTGTTCGACGTGGTATGGTACAAGACCACCAGACGCAACGGGTGAGGCGATACACAACCCGTACCTAGGAGGCAGAACCCGGCCCCTCCAGCAGTGGGGTCATGAGGGATGATCACTGAGGAAATTATGCCTAGCAACGACTTGCAACACGAACGTGTTTTTTCTTTCTTCTTTTTTTTTTACTCGAGTTATTTGCGTACTGCTTTCTTGATCTATCGAGGCCCAAAAGAGAGGTTGCAGACATTCCCGGCTCCCCACACAGACGCCGATGTGAGTGGCGGTGTGCGCCTTCTGCGGTGGTAATCCCAAGAAGACACACGACATCTGGTCGTGGGAATACCCTGACGACGCGTCGGGTCGAGCTCCCTGCCACACCACAAATTACTCACCAGTGTTGCATTCATGGTAGGGTGGGTGTGTGTGGGGGAGGAGGAGGTTGCCCGAGAGAATGTGCAAACGGAATCGTTTATGTCTCGCCTTGGGAACAGCACAGGAATTACTGGAGGAAAAAAAAAATCGCAATGACGGATGTTTTAAGATTGTTAATCATTATCGTTTCTTTCCACAGTAGCCAACTTGAGCCTGGCCTGAGCACTCACCAGATATGGCTGTCTCGGATAGAAGGAAAGGCAATAAACATAAGAAGAAAGAATGCAGCAAGGAATAATTTGAGCTCCTCGGTCGTCAAGGTGGAAAAGTTATTTATTATATACAAAAAGACGGAAAGAAACAATATTCCACAGCTTCGCTACGCGAGGGAAGATGATGCCGTAATGGTCAATCCTATGCAGCTGGTTCCCACATTTGAGGCAGTGGGAGCCAACAACCAGACATGGACCGTGGGTACAGGAGCAAAGACACACGTCGCAGCTCACAAGAACAGAAAATAAGACCTATAGCATGAAGAAAAGGGAGCCGTTTCGATAACTGTTTCTTTCCTTACACCTCGAAGCTTTGGAACACCCAATAACTATGACACTCTTGAAAAGACAGGCTTTTCACTTCCTCCGAGATTCGTGGATGCTTTCCTTTGTCCCTTTTTCCTTCGCATTAACATCTCCATACTTCAATTAAGGCCCGGCCTTGATGTGGCCTTTTGTCCATGGCTGGTGCCTCCAACGTACCAAAGAATAAAATTATCGCGGCGTAGGGAAAGGAATAGAGGGTTAAAAGAGATTTGATGTCTCGATTGTAATCAATGAGACAGAAGGCTTTTTCATCCCATTCTGGTTAAGACAGAGGCGCTGGATAATGAAGGAGAGCTTCCTTCGATCCTCTATCCAGTGGCGAGTGAGTACCTTTGTACATATGGAACAGTTTTCTCGAAAGAAAACAAAATAATTGCGGCGCTTTTAACACTTCCCAAGGCGTAAGGCTTCCTTGAGGGATGGCAGGCTTATAGATAGCTCCTGATGGCGTAATATTCACACTAAAATGTTATGCTTCTGGACGCAAGCAAAGGGTATATGGACCAGATGGCATCGTTCTCTTTTAATGTGTTGTGCTAACCTCCTCCATTTCCCATGAAAGATTTATATTCTTCCCTTCTGATGGTTGACCCGAAACCACGGGTGGTTACCAAGACACCAGACAGGTCGTCGTCAGACACAAGTCTTCCGTCGAAGTGGTAGTACCTACCTATGGCCCCTTAATTCCCATTGTATCATCATGAACCTCGTCCTACCGAAGGATTCTTTTATCCACCGTCTCGTTCTGAGCCTGGCCTTAGAACCCTATATCAACTGTACGTAAAGGAAGGCAGATGTAGACAGCCATTGCTGGCTACGTACTGGCTGCAGCATTTCATCAGAGTCTGTGATTTTCCCTATCAATTAAAAGAGAAAATTGATGCCCTCGAAAACATTTCCAGATTCTATGGGTTTATATCCCAACATTGTGTAGTGTATTGGAAGCTGGTCCACATGTAAAAGGAATCTCGTTTATAAATCATTCTGTATAGAGGCGAATGATCACAGAATCTATTTAATTACGGGTTTCAATGACCCTCATCAACTCCAGATTCGTGTAATTATGGGGAATATTTCACAGTGCTTGCCTAAGCGGACACGAGGGACATAATTACCGAATCTCCTTAAAGAGGAATTATATAAATACTTAACCACAGGCCTTAATGACCAATTTTGTTAAAGTGTCTGGTGTGTGTGTGTTGTTAGTTCGTTTCGAAAAAAAAAAGAGAAAATGGGTCTACCATTACGACAGTAAAGTATTCCCAGACTGGAAACGTTGTTTTCATTTGTCATATTTTCCTTTTCCAACGAACCTACCGATATCGGTGTCAAGGCCCAGCGTGAAGGGCATCCGCTCCTAAAATCCTTCATCACCTTGATGTTCCCGTGACAGAAACAGGAACAGCATGAGCACCATACATCCTTCCACCGTTGACTGTGACGCTTTATTTCAGGAAGTCCTTGTGTGACTCTCTCTCTCTCTCTCTCTCTCTCTCTCTCTCTCTCTCTCTCTCTCTCTCTCTCTCTCTCTCTGTCGAGTTGTTCATATCTTTGTTGGTGGTGCTCCTCCTTCCCTCTCTCTCTCTCGGATATGATGACACCTGGAATTCCTTCTTCAGGAGTCTCTGGAAACCTGGTGGTTCTCAGTACTCTGCTTTACCCAAGCCATCTCCCGGATAATGGTCGTGGCCAAAGGCTGTCTTAGATCATTTGTATGGTTAGGACTTCGTCTCTCGGGTCGAGGTATAACGCTGATCCGACTTGAAGATCCTTTTCCCTTTGCAGTCTTCCTGAAGGAGGTGTTGAAACCCCTTCAAATCCAGCCACCTGGAAGAGAGGTCTTTCATTAAGCCGGACCATCCTCAAGGGGCTGGAACTGAAGACGACCACTTCGTATACTCCAACCATCATCTGTCCTCCTTTGTCGACTCACAATTACTGAAGATATACCTTGGGATCTATTGATCCACGATCTTGCACTTGTTCGTGGCAGCGAGCTTCCTTCGTGAGGAGAGAGTTAAAGGTGTTGCTGCTCTTGGATCCTTGATGAGAGTCGATCTACAGTCAGTATTAGGGTGTGGTAGAGGACCCCCTCATTACTGTGTGAGTGTGAGGTGGGAGGAGGAGGTGGAGGAGGGGCTGCGGGCGACTCTTGGTGAAGTAAGAAGTTTGTTGACGTCGCCAGGATGGAGGCCGCCACACCTGGGTGAGTCACGCGTTACCAAACCGTGGTAGTCCTAAAGGCGACGTGACATCCGACCATGGCACTTAGGGAGGGACAGGACCTCAGGAAATGGCCGTGTTGGCTGGAAGACACCCACCTGGAGGATAACTCACCTGAGCGGCGGGTTTGTTTAGCGGCCGTGCAGGAGAGGCTACAAAAGGGCACCGTGGGAGAGAAGAAGGGAAGGATAGAGGTGATGGGAGACCGGGAGAATAATGGAGGCCTGTGGTCCTCAAGTTGTGCCTTGTAAGGTCTGTGGCGGCACCTTAACCAACGGCTTGACTGCAGGTTGGATCCACCTCACTGAAGACCACTGACTTTCTGGCTATAATATATATATATATATATATATATATATATATATATATATATATATATATATATATATATATATATATATATATATGATATATATAGACTGGTACATAGAGAGTCGGACGTCTGCTTGTTATCTCCCAGTTGTAGAAAAAAAATAATCAAACATCATTGTTGTCATACATGCGAATCACGTAAGGTCAAACCAGGTCAGGTCGGGCCAGCTCTTTGTTGCTGTTTTATAGCTGGGAGGCCAGGCAGTCATAGCACCACGTATTGTGTATTAGATTTTAATTAGTATATAATGCACATGAGATAATGGGGCCGTTTGCCTGTTGTCAGCGAGTAAATATTCATATTGTGTTCGCGTTATACAATACAACTATTCTGCCGTACGTTGTCATATCATACAGGTGTAGGGTGCCGTCTCATTGCACTCGGGAAACCCGTTCATATTTTTACCTGCATGACCCATTGTTGTGTCCGCTATGGTTGTGAGGCGCCTGATGCATTGCGGCGATCAGTGAACGTGTTGTACAAGCCACTGTAGTGGTCTTACTGTTTCCACACACATACCGAGGTGGAGTATCGTGGGTGATTCTCACATATCATGACCAAGATATGAATTTAATAGTCACCTATATTTTCATACTTCATCGCCGTTTCTCGTACGAGCGAGGTAGCGTCAGGAAGGCCGTATTCGTTCACGTCCATTCTCCTACCGTTATGTGTAATGCATCGAAACCACAGTTCCCTATACACAACCAGGTGCCACAGACCTTTTCATGATTCCCCTGACCACTTCATATGCTCTGGTTCAGTCCACTGCACATTGACTGTGACGAGTATCTGGTATATATACTTCACTAGTTATGACCAGAGTGAACATAAAGGTTACGATGTGATACGATGTGATTCCCGACTATGGACAAAAGTGGTCCTCATATGCTTACCATACTAAGCAGGCGACACAAGAACGTACTTTGTTCTTTCCCTTAAGTACTGTGAGGAAATTCGCCGGATTTCGTGTTCCAAATTAGAAAGCACAATATAGGACAGTGCCTATAGTTGTAATGGGTATTCAGGATGTCCAGTGTTGGGGAACTGAATTTAGTGTCTTTCATCAGAAGCAAAGTCAACAGACCCCACGATTCGGCCCGTGAACGATTTTGGTCGCTGGAATTTCACGTACCAGGCAAAGCCCCTGAGGTGTATAGTGAAGATATGTACCGTTTTTTTTTCAATGAGAAACTTTCATGGTAACTTACGTACTGTAGGTTCATAAAGAGGCAGCTGTGCTCAGGTTTCACTCGGTAAAGTACATCTTGGAGATTAAACCTCAGCTTCAGATCGACTGTCCTTTTGAAATCCGTTCTCACTAGGGACCCACATGAGTACTGTGTGTACTGAGCAACATAGAAGAGGTTCGTAGTGCAAGGAAGAAAAATAGATCTATCTGATGAAGTCATGTAAACCCATCATCATCATCCCCCCCACACACAAAAAACAACAGAGGAAACGTTACCAGTAATACACTATTGTCGTAAATCAGTGGTTGAGTAAGTACTTGCACGTCCGGAAACCTCGAGAAAGTACGAGGGACATGGCACGAGCGGGTCGAGGCATGGGCCCGGTGAGGGACGTCCAGAGGGCACCATTATTCAGGTCCTGGTGGATGTGCGTTGTTGGTGTGACACAAGAGGAGGAGGGGTGTGAATCCCCTTATAGCACCTTAAACGAAAATAGCCCAGGATCAGGTGGTGTTGTACAGTCAAGTAGCCGCCCTGACGTCATTCGGCGATTGGTACGTCAACTGCCTCTTAGAACTCCAGCACTTCTTTCCTTTTCTTTTTTTTTTTTCTAAATGCCATTCATGACCTCCATGATGGCCAGGCACAGTGGGAAGCCACTGTGTATACCTAGTTGTCTCGAACTTCATGAATGAAACTTAATTCTATGATGATTTACTTCAAGGGCGATGATTCTTCTTCCCTCTTATTGTCGAGGGGGTTTGCTTGAGACATGTTCTTGTTCACCAGCTGTTCTCGGCGATTTGTTCTCGTTCTCGTTCAACCTGGGATCAGCAGTAGTAGAACTCCCACTCCCACCCCCTACATCAGGCCGTGGTAAGCCTTGCTATATGATACCCTTGAGTCCCAAGTGGTTCCCACTGCGTCTGCGCCTTTATTTTCCTGAAGGGTCTCTCCACTAGGTCCTGTACGTGGGGTGAGAGGTCCCTCTCCGAGGTTCCTATCCGTGTCAAGAGGACCCTGCTAGCTCTCTAGTGCCGTGTCAGATAAGGTCGGTCCCTCAGAGCCTGTGCTGTGTTCGGTGGTGTTCAGCCTACACTGTGGCGGCAGAAACATGGAGGGAGGTAGAATTAGGGCTGTGTTCTCAGGTGTTCAGCCTGCAGTGTAGGACTGACATACGAGGGGCAAAAGGGAGACTGATATAAACAAACAACCTTTTGACATCTTTCTCGAGGCACACACACACACACACACACACACCAAGATATGATCGTATTGCTCTGTATACGCTGTTCGTGTGTATATGTAAAGCTCTTTTTCTACGTTTCTATTAAAAATATCTTTATCAAATAACTCACTTTCGTGTTCGCATTCCCAGAAAAACACCTGCCACTCCTAATTTCAGGGTGTTACCACCCTCAGGCGCCCTCTGACCCAGACATGATGTCCAGCACACGGTCTGCAGGGCAACAATATGTCTGGAATTTCAGAGTTCGACCCGAAAAGAACTTCTGGAAATTAAAAGAATTTTCAAAGGAAGTCGAAGCGTCTATTTTTCGCCAGGTAACATTTGATAACCATGTATGACAGCTGTGTACGATGTAACATTCTGATAACTGGCTATGTTTGACAGATGCGCACATTGTGAGTGGCTATATTTACACAGGTATATACACAGCAACATTTGATAACTGGCTATGTTTGACAGATGTAGACGCTATAAGTGGGTATATTTAGACAGGTATATAGATTATAACATTTACTAACTGGCTATGTTTGGCAGGTGTGTACGTTATAACATTTGATATTTAGTTACATTTGACTGGTATATACAAAAACATTGATTCCTAGATATGTTATACAGGTATATACATATTGACTAGCTAAGTCTCACAGGTATATATACATTACAACATGTGATGATTCGCTGTGTGGTAAAGTATATACATTATAACCAGCTTCGTTTGATAGGCAAACTTTAACAAATTTGTTAAACTTGTCGGACCCTCAAAATTGATTTTCAAACTTTTCTTTGTAAAAATCCTCTTTTATTGACAATTTTCTGGATCGTGTATTCAACGCGAAGTCGTGATTAACATGTTAAAATTCAACCGAATTTCAGTGTGTCCCTTGACTGTCTTGCACCTGGCTTCGCTTGCCCCAAGCAGCTTTGGGAGAGACGTTCACTCGGATGGTTCACTGAGAGGAAAACGAACCCTTTGAGCTTCACTAGCACGATCCGTGGGTTCATACGACGCCCTGAATTGAATCGTCGGGTTCATTTGGTTTACCGGCAGACGACTGTGTTGGCAGAGAATGTCATATCGGTCGCATTACGCAGTAAGACCTATAGAACTTCCATCTCTCCAGACTCTCGCAGGGGGGTGGAGGGAAGAACATGCGCAGTGCTCGAGTTACAGTGGGTTGAATCAGTGGTAAGGACCTTCCCCAGGAAGTTGGTGTCATTGATGATTCTCCTCATAGGTTTGTGAGAGTTCGAGCAAGGTGAGGTGTCGTCCCACAAGGGGAGGGCGCAGATCACCTTGCCATTGTTGTGGTGGGTTTGGATCAGGTCAGGGCAAGTGATGTGGCGGAGTCATGTCATATCGTTAAAGATGGGATCAGGTTGTTACGGATAGGGTCATAGGTGTTATAAGGGACGGGTTAGGTCACGTGTTGTTAGTGGGATTCATTCAATGCCTGTCTGTGGGTTTATGTCAGGTCAGATGTAGGTGTGGGTCAAGTCTTGTGCTGTGCCGTGAGGTCACTAAGTTTTAAGTGGTGTTCGCCACGCGTCAGGTCACGTGCGATGAATGAGGTCAAGTCTCCTTTTGTGGAAAAAGAGGCAATCTTTGTGTTGGATGTGTCAAGGGGTCGTGGTTCGTAAGTTGGGGGTCATGTGTTATGATAAGGAGAGAGGTCAGTGGTCAGGTCATGTCATTCCGCCGTATTCCTTTGGTCATCATAGTGCGTGTTGACCCCCGTAGGTCAGCTGTGAGAAGAGACTGTCATCAGATCGTAGACTAAAAGAGACTTGAATCTCAAGTTTTGATGTCCGTGTTCTGTATACAAGAAAAAAAAAAACACGCATTGTACGTGTCAAGGACAGCAAATGTCTGCGGACGTACGTGTCAAGGACAGCAAATGTCTGCGGACGTACGTGTCAAGGACAGCAAATGTCTGCGGACGTACGTGTCAAGGATAGTAAATGTCTGCGGGAGGGAGAGAGGGAGTAGAAGTGGGGGGGGCGCAACAGGCGATATAAAAATAGCACTGAACTGTGTACTTTCAGACGGTCGGGTGATTTGCGTCACTCACACACACACACAACCAAAAAAACCCTATAATCAATCCGGGTTTCCCAGGTTCTGGCGGACGTTGTTCGAGCCTACAAGCCTTTTGCCTTCACCATTTCCTCGAGAGAAACGCTGGTGGCGACGCTGCTGGTGACGAAGACGACCTCCTGACACACTGCCCCGCCCGTCGATGCTAAAGAGGCCGTCTTATGGGAAACCCCTCCCTCCCTCCTTCCCTCCCTCCCTCCCTCACGACCAGCAATGGTGGTGCTGGTGCACAGTGTGGTATACCCTTACCACCTCGCTGGGACACGGGGTTGTACCTCCACCAGCCACAATATTGCAGAGGTCTTCCCTGAACAAGGACTGTGTGTGTGTGTGTGTGTGTGTGTGTGTGTGTGTCGAGCCGGAAAAAATGTCCTTTATTTTCAAACCTTAGTTCATACTTGTTCTTCGTCACCTGTTGCCTCACATCCTGGTGCATGAAGTTGGGACAAGGGCCGGTACCTGCTGTATTACCTTCAGCCCACCTAGTACACGTACACAGGTGTTACATAGAGTGGTACCATCTGTAGTTCATGCCGTCCAGCTGGTACGTGGAGCGGTACCTATAGCCCAGAGTTGGTACACGGAACGGTACCAGCTGTGGTTCATGCCATCCAGTTGGTACACAGAGCGGTATCATCCGCTCGCAGTTGGTACACAAACAGGTACCAGTTGCAGTTCATGCCGTCCAGCTGGCTGGTACACGGAGCGGTACCTCTAGCCTACAGATGGTACACGGAGCTTTACCTGTACCTACCACCCAGTTGGTGCAGGGGAGCGGCGTCGGCTGGGGTTCCTACCTCACTGGTAGCCTCAGAAAGTCCGGCACTTCGACCCATCACCTCAACCTCTCCGTTCCGTTATCGGTGTAATGTAACAACCTCCTCAGCACTTCCTGGATGATGACCGGTATGTAACCTATTTACACCCCGCTCCCCCGTGTCAAAGTAATTCTCAACGCGACATTAGAGGAACCAGAAGCAACAATGGCCACCGCTGGCGCTGCGAAATATGGTGGAGGACGAGGAGGAGTTGGTCCAGTCATATGCTTCGAGATGCATAGGAGTCGAGTCATGCTTCGAGACGCAGAGAGGTCGAGTCATGCTTCGAGACGCAGAGGGGTCGACCCATGCTTCGAGACGCAGTGGGGTCGAACCATGCTTCGAGACGCAGAGGGGTCGAACCATGCTTCGAAACGCAGAGGGGTCGAGCCATGTTTCGAGATACATATTGGTCGAGCCATGCTTCGAGATGGAGGAAGGAAGAGAGAAAAGAAAAATTCCTCAGCGGTTATACAAGAGTCAACTATAAACGTTGAGAAAAATACGCTTGTGATATATGAATAAACGAAGGACCTCTTGAATGTGTGTGTGTGTGTGTGTGTGTGTGTGTTTGGGAGGATCATGACCTAGTTAGCAGCAGCACAGGAAGGGGTTGGTAAGGGCGGCAGTTGGGTCCGAAGTATGGAGGAACTGCTCTCTGAAGGCCGCCAGACAGTTCGGGGTCAGGGACGCAGGATATCCGGTGCCATAGCTATTGCTTTATTTCAAGTCTTTTCTCTCGATTAGGCGGAGATGTCAGGGCGGACTGGGAGAGTTCAGGACAGTGAAAGGGGAGGTCAGAGGTTGAGTGAGGGAGTTCATGGCTGTTTAGGAGAGATTAAAGCTATATGGGAGAGGCAAGGGCTATGTGGGAGTATTCAGGGACATGTGGGAGTGTCCAGGGCATTGTAGGAGTGTCCCGGGCGATGTGGGAGTGTTCAAGACTATGTGAGAGTGTCTAGGGCAATGTGGGAGTGTTCAGGACTATGCGGGGGTGTCCAGGGCAATGTGGGAGTGTTCAGGACTATGCGGGTGTGTCCAGGGCAATGTAGAAGTGTTCAGGACAATGTAAGAGTGTTCATGGCTATGTGGGAGTGTTCAGGGCAATGTGGGAGTGTCCAGGGCAATCTGGAAGTGTTCAGGACTATGTGGGAGTGTTCAAGGCAATGTGGGAGTGTTCAGGGCAATGTGGGAGTGTTCAGGATTACGTGGGAGTGTTCAGGGCAGTGTTAGAGTGTTCAGGACAGGTGTGACGCCCCGTCCGCAGTGCGAGGCAGGTGTGACGCCCCGTCCGCAGTGTGGGGCAGGTGTGACGCACCTGTCAGGCTTCCATACAGCGATGACAATTAGGATGAAGGCGTCTCTCATTCACGGCCGAACGGCGAATGACGTCACGCGGCGGGTGTGATCGATGGGTCGGCCGTCGTTCGACCGTTTACGTAAATTGTAGAAGTTAATGGGCAGTTACGGGTCGCGTTCAGCCAATCTGTCGCCACCTGTGGGCGTCGTCATCGTGCACTTGTTCCCTCACACACAAACACACACACACACACACACACACACACACACACACTTAAGAAGTTGTATAATACATGAGAATATTCAAAGAGATGGTGAGAGGAGGAGGAGGAAGAGGAAAAGGAGGAGGAGGAGGAGGAGAGCGAGCAGCCCCACGAGTGTAAAACTCCCTCTCTGAACAGCACAAATAAGCAGTCGCAAATAGGTATTCACACTCACGTATATATCAGCATTGGAAATAGGGAATTATTACGCACGGTACCATACTGTACTTAGCAAAATGAAACTGTTCTTTTTCTTTTCCGATGAGACGATGCGGTTTGTGAAAACATGAAGGGGTCGGAGAGCAGCCAAAAATGGGAGAGGGAGTTTACTGGTGTGGCCAACGCGTTGGGCTAAACATATATATCCCCGACATATATAAACTGGGAGATGGGTTCCCACAGTGAGAATATATATATATATATATATATATATATATATATATAGAGAGAGAGAGAGAGAGAGAGAGAGAGAGAGAGAGAGAAACACTGGGTCATGGGAAGGTTCTGTGAGATCCTTTTTTGCATGGAGTCTTTTAAACTTATCATATGTAACTATGTAATGTATGTAACGTCTTATGTAATATCAACCCACTGAGGTGTCTGACTTAAGACCCTTTGTTGACCACCCTGTAATCCTTTTGCGCTACCGCCCGCAGGATGAGCATGGGGTGCACAGTCTTCGTCATGGAGGCGTTCAATATCCCGGTGGCCATAGGCCGCGAGTAGATAGAGAGAAGTAGAGAGAAGAAATGGGATATATCTTAATAAATAGATAGAAGTGGGAAATATTTAGATAAAAGGATGTTGACATGAATATAAGATTGCACGGGAGAGTGTAGATAAAAGGTGGCAGGCAGGATGGACAGAATACGATCGTTTGCAAGTGGGGTGTGTATTGCCAAGGGAGGGATCGGACGGGCGCAAAACGCCCTTGAGACGTTGTAAGACCCGATGGTTCTGTGGTCGCCAGAGTCACACATGCAAGGAGGAGGAGGAGGTTCAGGACGACGCAACTGGATCCGCAGATGTTACGGTGTGTGTTTGTGTGTGTCATTCAACAGTCACACTGGTCCGTGATAATTCTTATGAAGTGGTAGTCTCACTTTAATGGGAGTCCAGATATAATTTGATTGTAGCTTTACAACACGGAGCATGTGTCACGGAGGAAATCCGCCTCATCTGGTGTAAACAATTGACAAAATTTCAATTCCCAACGCAGGTACCGGATGTACATACATACATATATATACAAGACTTTGTGCTTGTTGCGTGATTTGAAAAATTTTGTCAGCTGTTTGCACCTGATGAAGTGCGATTACCTCTTCATATATATATCTTTCTTTCAAACTATTCGCCATTTCCCGTGTTAGCGAGGTAGCATTAAGAACAGAGGACTGGGCCTTTGAGGGAATATCCTCACCTGGCCCCCTTCTCTGTTCCTTCTTTTGGAAAGTTAAAAAAAAAAAACGAGAGGGGAGGATTTCCAGCCCCCCGCTCCCTCCCCTTTTAGTCGCCTTCTACGACACGCAGGGAATACGTGGGAAGTATTCTTTCTCCCCTATCCCCAGGGATAATATATATATATATATATATATATATATATATATATATATATATATATATATATATATATATATACTCTGAAGTCTGTAGCAAACAGAGTGGCATACGGGGGTGTGGGAGGCCTTTATGGTCTGTCAGCGAGGTCTACATTTCCCCTCGCACCACCCTCACAGGATCATACATTGCCTCACCTATACTCGTGAAGTTATGAGGAGTGTTGATTGTTTGTACATGTTATATCTGTACGTTATGATGTCTGTGCGTACATGTTATGATGTCTGTACGTGCGGTTGGATGTCTGTACGTACATGTTGTATCTGTATGTACGTTATGATGTCTCTACGTACGTTATGTCTACGTACGTGTTGTCATGCCTGTGCGTACGTGGTGAATGGTGCGACGGTGCAAAGGCTAACTGCCTGCAGGTGCGTTTCCTGTTTACCCACTGGTGACCAGTTCTGAGTGCGTCCCTCCGTCGTGTCTTTTGTTTCGGTAAGATAACAGTTACTTTGTTGTTGCAACGGTATGAATAACAAGGGGTCTTAATGATGAGGTTTCCCGTTGACTCGGCGTGACCCTAGGACCCCTGAGGTCTGCTTCGCCTTCCCCACCACCCCACTCTCTACCCCCGCTCCTCCCTCCTTGCCCACCCTTGACCACTCGCCTCTGGACCCCACCACCACGGCACCGCCTCGGATGTGGTCGGAGCACCGGACGGCCATACGTTCCAGAAATATCTCTCTGTTGACTTAAGGGTGTGTGTGTGTGTGTGTGTGTGTGTGTGTGTGTGTGTGTGTGTGTGTTCCACCGGCCGTGTCCATTACTTAGTTCTCTGTCTCGCCTCCCATTCTCACCGCCGTCACCTCCTGTCATCAGAGATCCCTCACCCCCAAGTTGAAGTTCGCCACCAAGACCACATCGAACGCATCCCAGCATGTTCACACCGACACAAGAACTGTCCCATCCCACCCATTAAGGACGTCATTAATAACCATTTAACTCCCAAACCAGAGTCTGTGTAAAGACTGACCGTGTAACCCCCACCTCCTCCTCTTTTTGTCTCTTTGCCTCGATGGTTAGAAAGTTACCCTAGAGGAAGGGGACAAAGGATTCGCGTCGAAGGAGTCTCCTCCAAGTGGGTTTGAGGTCACGAGTGGTGTGCCACAGGGCCTTGGTTCTAGAACCACTTCTCTTCTTGGTCTTTGTAAATGACCTGCCGGAAGTCCTGGACTCATACCTGAATGTGTTTGCGATGATGCTAAGGTCTCAAAGGAGCAAAAAAAGGGGTGTGCTAAGGGTTGTATCAGCTTTACAAGGGCAGACCTCAACAAACTAAAGGGTGATAAAGGATTGCACCAGCTTACAAGGGGATCTAGACAAACTCCAAAGATGGTCTTGATGCACGGATGATGAAAACTTGCATAAAGTACATTCACGTGTAAGTAAAGAGTCTGAGCAATAGGAGGGAGGGTTCTGTACGAATATCATCGCCTAGGATATAAACAGCTGAATCCAAGTGTAAGAAGGATTTGAAAGTCGACGTTGTCCCTGTCACCAAAGACTTCCTTTTGGAGCATTGGAGACGAGCTGTCTGGTGGTAGGTATCAGACTCGCATTCTCGTAAGGAGTTAAGAAGATATTCATCAAACTGTCAATGTCGTACGTTAGGCGAGACTTAAACTATGATGCTTCTCATATTAGTCACAGTACTTCAAAGAAAACGGAGGGACAGAGAACTAAACAAAGGCGATATAGGATAACAAAGATGGCATCAAAATCAAGGGGCGCTGAGTTGCAGTGAGAGGTTAGAGGCATTAGATAGGTACTCTACGGAAGAGAGGAGAGTAAGTGGCGTCCTTACACAACTTTCAAGATCTTAAAATCATTTTGCTGTCAACACATCGAAAGATATGAAAAAGCCCTAACATGAAACTAAGCAAGAAACTTGTTTGTACAGATGTAAAGACGTCTTTCATGATGTAAGAGTAGAGGATGAATGAGATAAAGTGAATAATGAGATTGTGAATGTGGTCAGCATACAGGAGTTCAAAAAGTTATACGATAGTAGAGAAATATGCAAAAGACGGGAACCCCCACCAGTGTAGAACTCCAACCCTTATAAAGCACTGATTTATGCATAGATAACAACAGGTTGTAATTGCATGCAGAGAGAAGCAGGGTGCAACATTATCATGTCGGATATGATCTCAAGGTGTCGGAAATAAATCAAATTAAGACGTGGGAAAGAATTATCAAAGTCCATCATAATAAGAGGATAGAAAGCTATAGAAATGAAACCTGGTGATCGGCCATGGTAGACAAGAGCAACGCCACGCCCATACATATACCACCACCCCACGCCCGTACACAGACCACTACCCAACGCTCGTACACAGACCACCACCCCACGCCCGTGCACATACCACTACCCCACGCTCGTACACAGACCACTACCCCACGCTCGTACACATACCACTACCCCACACCCGTACACACACCATTACCACCATCCCAGTACACATATCCCAGTGGCCTCATCTCCGCCCTTACAGTGACCAATGGCCTCCACCTACACACGATCACCACTGCTCCCTCCCACCCGCCAGACAGTCACCCTTAGACCCCCCTACCGCAGTGCACGGTGACCGCTAACCACCCCTCCTCCGCCGTACAGAGAATAGGCAATATGGTGGTCGTGACGTCAGCACTGTCGTCAAACGCTTTGGTTTCCGAAAAAAAAAAAAAAAGATTGAGCGATAAGCACCGTCCGTAAGGTCGACCCGGATGAGTGTGGTTCAGCAGAGGACCGCCCTTGAGGCAAAAGCTTGAGGGTGGTGGATTGACAGCACGTTTTAGTCCCCGAGGTATGGCTGGCTGGCAGAGAGAGGTGGTGCGCCTCCATGGATGGAGAGAGAGAGAGAGAGAGAGAGAGAGAGAGAGAGAGAGAGAGAGAGAGAGAGCCCATCTACCCACAGTTTCAAGATAACGGAGATAAGAATAAAAAAATAAAAGATAAAGCAAGTTTTAAGTGAATGAAAAAGGGGGGGCCACTCACTGTATCTGATCTCTGTGTCACAAAGCTCTTTTCGGACTCCCAGGACCCTGGGAGTTCGAGGATGCCTGCCCCTCTTTTGTGCTCCCTCGCGTGGTGACTGCTGGGCTTCGTTGCCATGAGGGCTGATGTGAGACGTGACGAGGCGGGTAAAGAGAACCCTCTGGTCCTCAGCCTCTTCGATATTCTCATCCCCTACACACGCATCATCACCACCTTGGTTGTCATCGTGCAACAACACCCACCCGCCGCCCAGGACGCCCTTTAGGATGTGGCTCCTGTAGTTTCCACGTTGCTCTCCACGCAGGAGCAGGGGAAAATGATGGACTTCGGCAGGAGAAGAAGGAGGAGATCCTCGACCGCGACTGTTCTCCCTTTCCCTCTGCCGTGTCTCCCTTTCACAGACATCGGTCTTGGGGTAATGTTCAATGGATAGATAGAGAAATTGGTCCTGGGGTATTGTTCAATAAATAGATAGAGAAATTGGTCCTCGGGTATTGTTCAATAAATAGATAGAGAAATTGGTCCTGGGGTATTGTTCAATAAATAGGTAGAGAAATTGGTCCTGGGGTAATGTTCAATAAATAGATAGAGAAATTGGTCCTGGGATAACGTTCAGTAGATAGATAGAGAAATCAGTCCTGGGGTAATATTTAATGAATAGAGAAACTGGTCCTGGGGTAATGTTCAATAGGTAGATAGATAGATAGACACGGTTCTACACTCGTGGGGCCTCCCATCCCTTGAACTTTCCCTTACTGTTCGTGCCGCTTTCTAAATGTGAGTCTGCTGTGAGCGTTCGCTGGGACCTCGCGTAAGTCGCTCCGTCCACCCACCGCTCATGCTGTGAAAGTACTTCCTATCCATCATCTGTACTCAGATCTTGCTTGATTTCGGGTGGTCGTCGCTAATCTTTGTACGTTTCGCGGGGCTACTCCTCCCTGTGCTGTCAAGTCGGGCCTAGAAGCTTGAGATTTTGATGAAATTCGGTCCTTGACTCTTCTCTCTCTTCTAGAGTGGATAAATGTATGGTCTTTAACCTCTCCTTGTCGTAATTAACCTCTCTTGGTTCTGACACCAGTGTTGATGACTTCATTTAGACCTTCTCTGTTAGTTTTTTGTGCTTTTCTGTAAGTGTGCCGCGGACCAGACTTGAGAAATGTGCTCTAGTTTTGACCGTATACATACGTTGTGGACAGTTTAGCTTTTGACCGTATACATACGTTACGGACAGTTTAGCTTTTGACCGCATACATACGTTATGGACGGTTTAGCTTATCATTTCGACTTCATGTACTGTAAAGCGATTCATTATACGCCAGCAGACGGTTTGTCGTGTCCTCTACAGTTCTTAGAAGGAAGGTGAAGCCAAGGCGACAGATTGGGTATACTGGTATATTTCAGACTCCCTTCCAAGTGTGTGTGTGTGTGTGTGTGTGTGTGTGTGTGTGTGTGTGTGTTTTAACGAATACAAAGATCAACCAATCCACGTGCATTACCTTAGGTAAGAGAGATATTAAATTAATATTTCCAAGTATATTATATTGAGCAAAGGAAAAAAAAAAAATATATATATATATATATATATATATATATATATATATATATATATATATATATATATATATATATATATCGCATTAGCGAAAAAAATAAATTTTCTTCCTCACTCGGATCATGCGACCTTGCTCAGGACATCACAGGATCTAATCCTAGTTTTTGAACTTGTCGTGCGTGGGACGCGAGGCTCGGCCCTCCCACGCCCTTCCTCCCTCACTTAGACTGGTAGGAGGAAGAAGGGGGAGGCGCCATATACTCTCCTCTCTCCCTCCCCATCCTCCATCCTCCTTCCCCCCTAGTAGCCACCTGTGTCGGACAGGTTGTATAATCAGGGGAACGAGGCAAGAGGAAGAGGAGGAGGAGGAGGAGGACAACATCGCCCCTCTGTCGCACACCCTCGTGTCCGCTTGCTATATCGAGATCAGTCCAGTCGGTACCGACAGGAGGCCGGAGCGAAGCTGACCACTTCCGCGTGGGACGAGGGAATGTCCCCCCGAGAGTGGGGTCTCTTGGAGTGGGCTGACCGGAAACGGAGGGGTCTCTGGGAGTGGGGCTGACCGGAGGTGTTGGGGTCTCCTGGAGTGGGCTGGGCTGACCGGAAATGGAGGGGTCTTTGGGAGTGGGCTGACCGGAGGTGCTCGGGTCTCTTGGTGTGGGCTGACCGGAAATGGAGGGGTCTCTGGGAGTGGGGCTGACCGGAGGTGTTAGGGTCTCCTGGAGTGGGCTGACCGGAAGTGGAGGGGTCTTTGGGAGTGGGGCTGACCGGAGGTGTGGGGGGGGGGTGTCTCTGGTAGTGGGCTGACCGTAAGTATGGGTCTCTGGGAGATGAAACACTGGAGACGTGGTTCTCTGGGCCGTAAACTGTGGTCGGGTGTCATCGCCTATGGCCGTTCATAGATGTATATATATAATACTTATACTGTCTGTATGTACCTATGTCTGCTTCTTTGAATGTCTGAGAGCACACACATCCATATCAGGTGCTAGTATTTGACGTACAGATTGAACGAGAGAAAGTTTGTATGTTCGTTTTTTACAGACACCTGGAGGTTCACATGAGCCCCGTATCGTTCATCCTGCTCTGTCAAGTGGTAACAACCAGCTTGGTTAGGTGGTCAGGGTCGCTGGACACAGTAGTGGGAGTGGGGACCATCTAAGGACCATCCTATGCCAGAGTCAGGCCCCTTCTGGCCCTGTGGTGTCAGAGGAGGAGAATCAAATGTAGAAAATTTGACGACGGATTGACGTCGGTGGACGAACGCCGAGCGACGGAGACGTGTGGGTTGGTTATTTCCATTTGGGAGGGGGAGGAGGAGGCGTCGGTCTATCGACTGCTAAAGGAGTCATTAAGGTCGATCGACAGCGTTCACAACCAACACAAAAAAAAAAGAATGAACACTTTTCAACCATGTGTTCCAGATGATTCCAAGACCACATACCCTCCGCTACATGTGAGGCACTAGGTGGGAGATGCTTTCATTGACCTTTGGCCAGGTGAGGTAAACAGAATGAAGTGAGAGAGGGAGGAAGTGCCGTTTTCGGCAGGTGATGCACTGTAACACGTAAACATCGTCAAAAATGGTTTTGATTCGCCCTGAGGAGTCGTGTGGTGAAGTTTATACTTATATGTATACATACATATCTTTCCCCTCCTGATTCACTGAGGATGAGGAAATGGGTGAGGCTGACTCACACCCTCTCGTGGAGCCATTCATATCCTCGAGTGAGCAGCGGTTTCTCATAACATCCTACACTTGACGTTGAATTTCGTGAAATTCGTGTCCATTAGTCAGCAGCTGTGGGTTATGGTAGTTGGGGGGAGAGAGAGAGAGAGAGAGAGAGAGAGAGAGAGAGAGAGAGAGAGAGAGAGAAGGAAAAAAAAAACGACTCATCGCATGCGCTGAGTAAACTGGCCCAGCGGAACCCGAGCCTGATGCCCGTATATCCCTTATAACCCGAGTGAATGTGCACGACTGGCACGCCCTCGCCAGGCCCTTTGTCACTCACTCCTAAAAAACTTTGATGAGGCTGGATATTCCAGCTACTGGTGTCCAGGACGGAGCTGCCCTTGAAGAAAGGACACACTGGAAACGCATTACAGCTGTAGATAACAGTCACACATCCAGGGTGCGGGCAGGCGGCGTACAGATTACATTGCGCTGGTTGTAGTGATGAAGTGGCTTCTGAATTAGTCAGAAGTTTAATGAGAGGACCACAGACCACCGAAGAGGACCACAGGCCGTCGGAGAGGACCACAGGCCGTCGGAGAGGACCACAGACCGCCGGAGAGGACCACAGACCACCGCCTGTGGATGACAGAGTGTGAACTGTAACCCTCCTCCTCCTGACCAAGAGACATGACTGAGTCTTCGTAAAGTCTGTGTCGTAATATTACCGTAAACCATCCGCCTGAAACCAGTTTAGCACCCATGCCCTCTCTCCCACCACCACCACCACCACCCACGTACCCCACTCCCGACATCTCCTACCACCGCCCACGTACCCCACTCCCGACATCTCCTACCACCGCCCACGTACCCCACTACCGACATCTCCTACCACCGCCCACGTACCCCACTACCGACATCTCCTACCACCACCCACGTCCCTCACCAGCAACATCTCCCACCACCTACTTCCATTTCCCACCACCCGCCTGCATCTCCCACCACCCATCTGCATCTCTCACCACTCACGTCTCTTCCCCAGTTTTCCTTCTGTATCTCTCACTCTATCGTCTCCCTTCTCTCCTCTCACTCTCTACTTCGTGTCCCTTTCCACGCTCCTACTTCCTCTCACTGCTCCCCATCCGCCCGCCGTGCAACAAAAACTAGCGGATCCGACTGCCTTACCTACCAGACTGGCAGCTCCGTCCGTCGTGCGACCAGACTGGCAGATCCTGCCAATGTACTACCAGGCTGGCAGATCCGGCTGATGTACTACGACCAGACTGGCAGATCCGGCTGATGTGCGACCTGACTGGCAGATCCGACTGCTGTACTGCCAGACTGGCAGATCCGAGTACTGTACTACCAGACTGGCAGATCCGAGTACTGTACTACCAGACTGGCAGATCCGAGTACTGTACTACCAGACTGGCAGATCCTGCCAATGTGCTACCAGGCCCTTACAGACCCGGCTGGCGTTCAGCTAGGTCACGTGGTCTTCTTTAATATTATCGACCTTCGTTTAAACACTTCATGGCCTTCTGCGCAGTTACGCCTCCCATGCATTTTCATGTTACTCAGCACCGCCAGTAGCGCCGCCCGTGACCTTCGCTTCGACCTCTGACCCCCTGACCCCTACCGGAGGTACTGCATGACCTATCTCTACTGACGGGGGAGGAGGGGAGAGGAGGAGGTGGTGGTGGTGCCATGGTCATTCTGATCCCTCGGGACGGAGCGTGGCATCATGACCCTTGACCCTATAGTCTTTCTGAATCACACACACACACACACACACACACAAACACAGAGGTTAGTTTATCACACAAACAGGTCATCCTATCAGCCAAGAACAGGTTTTGTACAATGAAGAACAAATTGCACACTTAAGAACAGTACTTGTTAAGGCAAGAAATCATCATGATTAATAATAATGATAATAATGATAATAATAATAACAATAATAACGATAATAATGATGATAACAATAATAATAATAATAATGATAATAATAATAATAATGATAATATAATAATAATAATAATAATGATAATAATAATGATAATAATAATAATAATAATAATAATAATAATAATAATAATGATAATGATAATAATAATGATAATTCTCTGTCCGTAAGAGCAGTCGCCATAGAGGGCAAAGCTTCATGTATCACCCATAGGTCAGCGACCGATGTGGAGCAGTGAACCTTACGGACCTTATCCCATGTATGGCACTTTCATCACTCCAACACCATAATCAAGGCGACCTGAACAGGAACACAGATTGGCTCCGACCGAACAGTTTTCTCCCCCCTTAGATCAAAGCTTTAACGTAAACAAATAAAGCTTTAACATGTATACTGAAGCTGTCGTTAACCCAGTAGAAATAAAGCTTGAACATATAATAAAACTGTCATGCTTGACATAGGATAGAAGTGTTATCTAAAGATATATATATTGGTTCCCTCGAAGAGCAATTGCTTTTCCCTTGCGTTATCGAGTACTGGAACCAAGTGTGCAGCCACTGTTCCACGATGTACAGACTGCGATCCCTGGGGAAAGATGGGAGGACGACCCGAATGTTGCATTCATAGTGTACAAATGGTGGACTTAGTCAACCTAGAGATGTACTTTCTTCCTTCACTTCGTGTCGGACGCTGTTCCAGACTCACGAGCCACCCTCGGCCTGCCTTCACAAACCCACTTTGAGGGTCCCAGTCCCTTCTGGAAACCTTGAACTCGACTGACGGGGGTCTGTCGCAACAACCCCCCCGCCGACGACAGGTGGCGGCGGCGGCGGTGGTTGGGTGGGTGGGTAGCGACGCTCCACAACCACAAGACAGGGTTACTATACTTCCCAGATCCCTCCACGTTGAAGGCCTGCGGGGATACAAGTTTTCCCTCTCTCTCTCTCTCTCTCTCTCTCTCTCTCTCTCTCTCTCTCTCTCTCTCTCTCTCTCTCTCTCTCTCTCTCTCTCTCTCTCTCTCTGCACCTCTGTCTAGCGACTGCTGTCATCATCACCTGCACCGCCGACCCTGGCTTGAACCTGTATCATGAGGAATGCCTCGGACGTCTGCGGCGATATGCGCCGCGCCATCAGTGCGTCTTGAGTCCCACTGTTACCTGTGTGTGTGTATGTATGTTTGTTTTTCACTCTGGTTTTCTCTTCGGTGTGAGACTTGTTATAGACCTTCGTTTGTGATATTCATTGGAACAAGGAGGCGGATTTATTTCTAACTAATGAGGGTGGTTAGAGGAGAGGAAGAAGGGGGTGGAACGTGCGAAGGGAGGATTCGAAACGGAGATTTTTGTATTGAAGTGTGTGGAGGAGGGGATTACCCAGAAGCATGATTTTAATGCCTTATTCATATACCCCCGGCAGAGTGGTGAGGTGTTTATAATGTATTGTGTTTCACCGTGTTAAGCTAAACATTCTTCATTGTGCACATCCATGGATGGCTGGGGCCTCCCTGAGCCCTTTGAGGCTTCGAGGGAACCAATGGTGTTGTCATGTTTGTACTGTTGTCCAGATCTTGGATTTGTCTGTAGTCTGTATCATCGTTGTCCTTAAGTATCCGCCTATACATGTTTTGGGAGGGGGCGGGGAGCGCTGCTTCTCTTAGCTATGGACCGACTGATTGAATCCTCAAACGTTCGTGCTGTTCTACGGAGTTCTCAATTTAAGGGTATTCTTCATTTGCGACGAATCTTGGGTCTCTCTCTCTCTCTCTCTCTCTCTCTCTCTCTCTCTCTCTCTCTCTCTCTCTCTCTCTCTCTCTCTCTCTCTCTCTCAACGAGAATCGAGGAAAAAAAATGGACTACCAGTCTCTTTTGAGAACTTCTCCCACCTAAGGAGTCCACCACATGCCTCTTCCTCTGATTGTAGCGCAGCCTCGGAACTGCAGGAAGCCTATATAACGTGTCCGACTGTTATATATATATATATATATATATCATCATATATGAATGTATACCATATTGCCTGCTTCTCCGACCCGTAGGCAAAGGAGACATAGTCTCATTTGCAAGCATCCAATAACTGTCATGTATAATGTACTGAAACCAGTGGCCACGATCCACAGCCAAGCCCCTAAGGCTATATTTCATTTACCTTGACATCATCATATGCCCTGACTCAGTCAACTGATAGCACGTCGCCCCCCATATACCACCTCCATCCAATTAACTGTATCACATAAATGCCTTTCACCCTCCTGAATGTTCAAGCTCCGATACCTCAAAGCCTCCCTTACCCCATTCTTCCATCCCCTTTTTCTTCCTCCACATCTGACTCGTACAACCTCCTTTTGCTCAGTCTTTCTACGTTCATCCTTTCCGCATGTGTGAACCATTTCAACACACCCTGGTCAACCCTCAAAGTCAGACTTTCTCTTTACCGCTACAGTTTTCTCTTATACTCTATTCATCACACGATCAACCCGCCTCACACCACATATCGTCCTCATGGCACTTCATTTCCACCTTCCACCTTTCTGTTGTTGCCTTCGAGGCTCAAGACACAAGACAGGACTATCATATTTTCCAAGCTTCGCCCTGACAGAAGTTCTGGCTTTCTCCTTCCACACATCCGTCACTGCACCCTGGACCATAGCTCTCTCTCTCTCTCTCTCTCTCTCTCTCTCTCTCTCTCTCTCTCTCTCTCTCTCTCTCTCTCTCTCTCTCTCTCTCCTTCCCCCCATCCTTTGAGTCACTCCAGCCCCCATGATGTCATCCGCTGACACGTCATGTCACAGGTAACTAAAGCACTCCACATCCGCCGGTAGCGCTCAGGCCATCTTCTTTCACCCACCCTCCAACACCTCATTTCCTCACGCATACATACATACATACATACATACATATATTACTCATCTCAAACACTATCTCGAACTGTTGCACTTTATGGTATATATATATATATATATATATATATATATATATATATATATATATATATATATATATATATATATATATATATATATATCACTAATTTTATCATTATTAGTTTTTTCTTACGTGTTCGCCATTTCCCAGCATGAACGAGGTAGCGTCACGAACAGATGACAAAGCCTTAGAGGGAAACTCCTCACCTAGCTCCTTTCTCTATTCCTCCTTTTGGAAAGTAATACAGGAGGAGGAGGAGGATTTCCATACCCCCATCGGGCCCGTTCCCTCCCCTTTTAGTCGCCTTCTACGACGCCCAGGGAGTAAGTGGGCTGTAGTTATTCTCCCCTGTTCCCTAAGGATTATCAGTAATATCACATTATCATTATTATTATTATCATCGTTATTATTATCATTATTATTATCATTATTATTATTATTATTATTATTATTATTATTATTATTATTATTATCATATGACCCCAGTATTTAGCGGGACCCTAAGGATGGAAATCAAAATCCAAAATAACTGAGATCAGAATTGAATACATGGCACCAAAATAAACTCATAAATGAATCATGTATACCGTGGGTCAGCCGATGATGTCCTGGGTGGAGAAAACACATGACTAGATGTACAGAGAGAGTCATCTCCTCCGGCAGTAGGTGGTGGTCCTACCTACACACACGGCTTCGTCAGTACCCGTTGATCTCACCAGCTTCGCAGCTGTTGCGTTTGTCCCGATCATAGGAGAAGGTTTACCGAGTGTTTTGCATCCCTCTCCTGACCATATAACTATCAGTTCATTGATCACGCGGTTGTTACAAAACTGCAACGTTGGGTAATAACAATGAATGTTTTCGCGTGAGTCATTTTCTTGAAGGTGGTGCGGTGGCTCGCTCCGCGTCCAGCATCGGCTGCTAGCAGCGTGACGCACGGAGAGCGACGAGGCTACGCGTGTATTCTCCTAAACTTTCTGCCGTTCTAAGTAATGCGTTGGAGAATATAACCTTGAATTCGCCGAGGGTGTGAGGTGAGGAGGGAGAAGGAGCTCGAGCCGCCCCCATTTCCATACGGGCCTGTCGTAATCTCTTCCCGAGCGAGAGACGGATTTCGATGGTGTTCATCGGTCGGTCTCGTCTGTTGTTGTTGCCAGTCTTGCGTCAGATGCCCTACGAGGGAAACCATTCATTCCTTCTCCGATTCCCTCGGCAGCGGGCGGATACTGGCATCACCTTGTACGTAAAGGCCTTACGAGGAAATCATTAAGGAATGGTGGGGAGTGGGTCATACTGGTATGGCGCGGGGAGACATCGAGGTGGAGCCGAGATGGGAGAGAAATTCTATTCGTCGTCCGAACGCACGAGACCCAGTCATAAAGTACATGAGCCCAGCCCCTAGTACAAACTCTGTGGGTGTGGGTGAGGACAGTCATACGCACCCATGCGCGATCGTCATAACTTGGACCCAGATGATAGCGTAATAACCCTGACCCTCACAGCGGAGGACAGTCCAAGATTTGAATGCTACTGGAGCCCTTGAGCGAGCGTATTCATCGACTCGTTCAGTTACCGTGAAAATATCTAGCGTGTGAGTGAACGCCACACCTGACCCTTGAGTTAACGTGATAAACATAGGTTCCCTTGTGGGATCTTGATAATGAAGTAGTGACTGAGCGCTGAGATATGAGCGCGTGAGATAACGTGACAACACTGGCCCGTGAGTGAGCGTAATGGCAGGGGGAGGGTGGTGACGGCGGCGGACGGCGACCGCGGCGATTGGCGGGTTGGAGGGATCGTGTGAGTGACGCTGCTTGCGTTGTGTTCATTGTAAACGGTTGAGCAACGCCGAGTACGTGAGCCGTATGATATCCTGTGATGGAAGTCATTCATGGCAAAGTGACTCACGCTAACAATCCACCCACACGATAACTCGTGCGGGATTGAAGAAAAAAGGAATTTAGGTAAATTGACGTTGGGGATTACACGAATCTGGATTGTGCAGTTTGTAAACGTTGACACGCCGAGTAGTGAAGCCGTATAACCACTGGGACCTGAGGACGTAATCACGAGACAGACAATGAACCACGTAACATCCACCCACACGAATAATGTGGTGATAAGAAGAAAGGAAATATTACCGGGTTATTGACGCAGCTGAAGGCAACCCAAGATCTCAGACGAACAAGGGCATGTTTTTTTTTTCTTCAATCTGACATTAGCTCCTGGTACACGGATTAAGCTACGAGCTGCCGAAAAGAAGAAAAAAGGAGAATGGTAAACAGCCAACGAATAAATACACGGGAAACCCTGGAGAAAGCCTCCGGCAGAGGGAATTGAAAAGTGACGAAGTAAGGAAAAAACTTGGCTAGATGTAAAGAAAGCGCAAACAAGAAGAGCTAAGCGGTCAAGGGTGATGAGTTTAAGCTAACCTGGAAGCTGATTTTAATAATTGGAGACAAACGGTTATATGATACGCAACGCAGCAGCGGTTATAAAATCCCTCAAACAAAGAGAGAGAGGATGTGAGTTGACTCTACTAGAGAGGCAACTCACCAATGACTACAACTAACACTCCTAAAGTCAGGAGGGTAGAGTACTCCCCTGGGCGGTCAGTCGCTATCTACATCCTACTGATGCAGAGGGGAGGCGGGTGGGTGTAAGGTGGTTCCGAGCGTCACTTCAACACTTGTAAAACACAAGGGCGGTACTTCCTTGGTAGGTTACAGCGCGGAAATACACCAACCTGAACCATACCTACATATTACCAGCCTAACCATGAGAGATGGAGTGAGTGAGTACCTTCGTCATCCAAGGACAACACTTTATTGCGCCGGATCACAGGCATGGAAAACTGAGAATCGCGAATCGAACGATGTTTCAGCTGGACTTTGAAACCGAAGGGGAGCTTTTGATAATATCATGAGACCCTGAAAGGTTTTTGTAAAGTTCGCTACACTGCTTTTATCCATCTCCGTTTTGGAAACATGAATTGTTCGAACGGAAGTCCTAGATGACGTTCACTTGACGCACGAGAAACCTGTTATCATCTTTCTTATCATTATCATAACTTTAAATTACTATTATTTTGTTTTTGTTTTTGTTTTTTGCTTTTTCTTACACGTTGCGTTTATATCCATCGCTTTCTGATGCCGAAGAACATTAGCGGTGAAATTTCGTCCATGTCGTTTTGAGTTCATCTGGTTTAAGCGTGAGGCCTGACGAGTTCGCAAGTGACGCTTCGAACTCCATCGATGGCTTCACCAGGTCGACGAAGCCAAGAGAGAGAGAGAGAGAGAGAGAGAGAGAGAGAGAGAGAGAGAGAGAGCACACCTGTCGATCACCAACAAGTGCACGAGAGGCTGGCTTTTTCCTCTCTCTTGGCAACGAACTCATTGAGCAGCGCGCACTTTCTATTCCTCTAATACTGCGATTTATAGATCCAGAGCAAAACGCTAATATATCTGACTTCATCGTCACGATCAGCTCATGGATGTCTTGTCATGCCAATCGTCAACTCCGTCTGTCTGCTGGGTCAAGACACAGGGAAGTTCACGCCTAGCGACCCTACATGTTGGGATGTACTTTACAAAGAAGCGTGTAGTCACGTCACGAATCTCTGTCATCAGTATATATATATATATATATATATATATATATATATATATATATATATATATATATATATATATATCATACAAACCTCCAACAGCCAGGATCGAACCCGGGACCCCTGTGCAACAGGCGGGAGAGCTATCGCTAAGCTTTGATCGCCCCTAATAGGGAAATGACTATTCGAATACCATGTACTCGAATACCCTTCGTCTCACGTTGGTGAGCAACGGGGTCTACGCCGATCATATCCCATCAGGCTCACACAGCCAGCAGATAGCATTTTACCGAGCCTAATTGTACAATGCGGAGGTGTATGAATACGAACAAAGTGCATATGAACGCGCACCTTCATAGAACATACAAACCTCTAATAGCCAGGAGATTTGCTCATAAACCTCCTACACTTCTTTGTCTCATATATGATCGCTATTTCCTGTTAGCGTTGATATATATATATATATATATATATATATATATATATATATATATATATATATATATATATATATATATATATATACAGAGAAGAATTCCTGGCAGTGAACAAACCACTGAAGAAAACACAACGTATCCGTTCACCTGCCCCGACCAGCAGCCTGGCTCAGAGGCACGGCCAGACGCACTTAAAAAGCACTTGCACCAACACATGCATCCCGGGTGAGGGCGGAACATCTTGGGAAACGTGGACAAAAACACAGAACCACATTTTCTCCAGCGACAGGTGGAGAGGAGAGAGATTGGGGGTGTGACGGGGGTAGCCTGGGCTTGTCACTGCTAGTACGTTAGGGGGGAGGGACTACCACAGCCATGCCTGGGGGGAGGAAGGGTGAGGGAGGAACGGACGTGCGTCTGTCTGTCTGGGAGAGAGAGAGAGAGAGGGGAGAGGCGGGATGCAGACCCTGCTAGCCACAGTGGTAGTGGTTCTGGATACAGCCACGTGCACTATCCTGTTCGCATCCTGTCACCATTAACGTCATATGTGCGTGCCACCGGACCCCGAGGCACGTGCCTGAAAAGTGAGGCAAACCCCGCCACCAGATAATTACATACACAAATACAAACCAACACGGAGAGGAGAGAGAGAGAGAGAGAGAGAGAGAGAGAGAGAGAGAGTGAGAGAGAGAGAGTGAGAGAGGTGGAGGCTCAACAGGGAGAGGAGCTGAGGGCAGCTGGATATCGATATGTGATGCTGGAATCAGTCAGTACTCCTGGGTGTCGAGTCGACTGAGACGCCAGGAATAATAAGAGGGAGGCGGAGAGAACATCATTGAGGGCAGGACCTATCAGCCGGTGACGTAGGTGGAGTCTGATATTACATTGGGTTTGGCCTCTTTATCAGTAGCCAGTTCACTGTGCACCCCGAGGTTAATCCTGGCGGTAGCGTTGAAAAAAATTTGACACAGAGGTTACAGAGGGCCTTTTTGTCAGGGGCTGTGGGCGGCCCCCCAACTGGACAGAGATTTGTGATGCAAGGTGTTACATAGCTGGTCCATTATGTAACCCTTACAGTGTCCTCCCATACACTCAGCTGCTGCACTCGGTTATATAAGTGGTTACACCCTCAAGAGTTCCATGTCTCTTTCTATGTACATTAAGGTTTGGTTTTATGTCATGCTATGTCTTAGAGGATCCACTTTTTCAACCTGACCCCAATAGACTAATATTTTTATCAACATGATTCCAGTAGACTGTATCTTTTTTTCAGAATCTAAGACACAGTGTGTGTGTGTGTGTGTGTGTGTGTGTGTGTGTGTGTGTGTGTGTGTGTCCATATCACTGGCCACATGCACTTTGCAGCTCACATGACTACCACGTCCAGGCATGCAAAAGCGCCAATGGTATCTGTAGCTTAGACTTACTCGAACAGTGATACAGTATCTCGTGGTTCAGTGATCTCTTACTTTCTACGTATACTGGTAAGAGATCAAAATACATTCGGGGAGATCTTGACTGCTGGAAATCAGAGGAACGGCAAGAAGACACCCTCCAAATAATAAGCCAAGAAAACTGAGGTAACAATGATAAAAGAAAACTGAAGAACATGTAGATGACTGGGGGATGATGAGTGCTTAAAGGTATTGAGGAAGCTCCTGGGTTCATGAGGGAGCAGAATAATGAGGGAAAGACTGACTGAGGGGGAACCTCAGGAGACATTAATCCTAACGGGACGTTGCTCTGGAAAGCAAGAAATCGTCATTTAGCTCATGAAATTACAAGTCGAGAATGATGGACATGCGAAGGAAGCGATGGAGTTAGGGGGGACCTAACTAGGTGGCGCATGAGATAAAGATGATGGCCAAGGAGAAAAGACGAACTGGGAGATAATGATGGAAGAGAATAGGACGGTCACTCAAGGATACATTCAAGAGTAAAATTACTTGGGAATGCCATCACTGAGAGAGGAGGGAACAAGAGATGAGGAGGAGAGAATTACGATCACGCAACGATGAAGATGCAGGCACAGGAGGGCACCACCTCAAAGCACCAGGAAACGTAAGAGATACCAGCAACACAGGTCCACGTTACAAATAGCATCATGTTCAAAGTTCGATCCCGCTGGTTGGAAAACGGTTTGGAGCTTGATTCTAAGGACCTGTGCCAAGTGAGATTAAGCCAGGAATTGTTTGCATTGTATGCCTTAAGGCTGACAGAGGAAGCTGCCTGGAAGTACAAGGTGTATATGATTCATGATGGACGCTCGACACGAGCTTTGAGTACTACATCATCCATAGCCTCTGGTCTCCTCACATGGAGAAGCACAGAACTACTGACGAAGGCCCAGCAGAAGCTGTTGCGAATAGCGGGAGTTTTCAAGACCAACAACCAGACGAACATGAAAATCCCAAGGATCATCACCGACATTGATTGATAAAAGGAGAAATGAGGGGCAAGTGGTACATCATCCACACTTGAATTCCTGTGATGCCACTGTGATGTTAACATACCCCCAACTCATAGAATTCCAGAGGAACTACGAAACGGGAGGAAGCAACAGGACACCAGGCAAGAAAAGTGCCGGGAAGGACGTGAGGAAATTTCCCTTCACCAGTGGACGTGGAGGAGGTACATACCGATAATAGTGGAGAAAAAATGATGAATGTGGACGACAGAACTACAGAGGGAGAAGTGAGCCTTCAAAATGTGCGAAGTTCCCTCACCTGCCTGATAGCTGGGTCATTATGCGCGTACGTGCACACACATACAAACAGGGTTATGGTGTGTGTGTGTGTGTGTGCGCGTGTGCGTATACACAAGACACTGTACATACATACAGTGTTAAGGGATAACACGGGTTTAAAAGTTATCTTCCCTGGATACACAAAAGAGTAATAATATTAGTAATCAAGCTAGTGGGTGTGTATACATAACGTTAAGAAATGGTATTCATACAGGGTGAGAGACAGAAGTAGTGTAAAACACAAAAGTAATCACACACACACACACACACACACACACACACACACACACGAAGTATTGGTTTAGTTTAGTCTTAGGGTAGCTTATGGTAGGAATACACTCACCAATAAGACAGTGAATACTGGAAGTTTACAAAGGTTTTAAGGAGTACTCGATGGCATATATAAAGTTCAGGAGATGGGGCCCCCAACAAGTGGAGAACTCTCCCTCCCTCGTCCATGGATTATGATATACAGATACATTTGGTTAATGGAGTTTCAGGAACAGTTGGAAAGGATATTTAACAAGAAACAAGAAGTCGAGATAAGGCGAAAGAAAAAAGAGAACTCAATACTTGCAAGTTATAAGAATAAATATCTGAAAATACGTCGTATGAGATTAACCCGAGAAATCAAGGCAAGTTTAATGTTTAGGAAGTACGTACGTGTGCCACAGTCAACGAGGGATGACCCAGAACTTGTCAGTAAACACATTATGAATAGACTGTCAGTTAATGGCCAATAAATCAAACTCGAGAATTGAGGTGAGAACCACTGATCATGGAGAAGCATTTAGAAGACTTAACTCTTAACACAGTGTATGTCACAAAGATTCAGTACATCAGCTTTTATAAGACTTGAGTTGGTGTAGGATTATCGTAGGAAGTCGTGAAATTCGATGGAATGTAAGTAGGATTTAACGAAGGAACCAGACACACACACATTGCACCCTCTTCCCACCAAAGGACCCACGACCCAGATGAAGGTCTTGCCTCTGGTACTTAAGTTATGTGATGAAACCCGAGCCCTTACCACTAGAGCTATTTAGGATCTCATTTAGAAGTCGGGTCCTCACGAAATGGAAAGGGGAAAACTTGAGGCTTCATCGTTGCGAAAGGACACGGAAAATTGTTCACACGCTCTACCCGGATTACCATCCAGTTCTTATCTACAAAACACTAAAAACAACCTCGAGGGATGGATTCTGGCTACTGAGGAAAGACCAGGTCTTTCGAGTGACGCATTACAGGGAGGTCACAGATGATCAACGTTCCAGAATAGTGAGAAACTGAAACGTCTTCGAGGGTGATATGTATATATAGGTGGGGTTATGTAGATTGCAAGAAAGACTTTTTATTCATCCTGTCCCTCACACAGGAAATTGTTCAAGAAGTGTTTCTTTTCTTTTCCCAAACTGGGAGAGAGTAAAATAAGCGCAGTTCCTCGTGTCTTAGTGGGAGAAGCAATATCATTTCTGACTGACGTAAGTAAAAAACTCGTCAGGGAGATTAGAGTCAAACCCTGAATATATATGCGTGGATGATGCCTAGATTATGAATAATGTAGTACGTGGCATTAGACAGTGCAGCAATTTGCATGAAGACCTTGACATAGCTAGTACAGCAGTGTTAAGAAAGTAGCCCAGGAAAATGATTCTAAAGGTGAATATAGGAAAGATGAAGTCAGACCGGACTTACCCCATCATATAGCTAGCTATAAGTAACTGTGTTAAGTGTCAGGCTGAAGAACTGGGGTTCACGACGCTCCGCAGGGCCCCACCTTGTCAACAAATAAACATTTTGAAGGTCGTGATTGAAACAGACTGTATCCACGTATAATGTTAAACTAGTATGGTCAAGAAGATGTTTAAGATTATATAAGTTACGCACGTTCGCTCCAAGGATTCGCAACTTCAAGTGAATTGAGTACGTTTGCATAGAGCTGCACCAGAAGGTCAACCAACATTATGCATGCAATGCCCGGCCAGATATGACTGGAAATGCAAGAGACCCACAAACAAATCCCATTCCACGAAAGGAGAAATATAGGCTGACCTGCACATTACAAGTTTAAGCAGCAATATTCAGCCATTGGATCCAGACAGGAAATAGAGAAAAAAAATGAATTAGGAAGGATATGCTACACTATGCAATACCGGGTATGTGGAACAAGGCAAGCGAAGGGGAAGTGATCGCTTTTAGTATTTCTAAAGTTAAAATCTTTATTGAACGACACGTGATGTAATGAGATGGAATCCCGTGGGCGTAAAGCTTTCCCCATTGCTAATTACGCACACCAGTAGTTTGAGTTACTTCTTGAAACCTGATGAATAAGGAGACTCACACTTCAAGGACCTAACACTTGATGGTGTATCAACGTTACTTCAGTCCGTTGGGTATGGCGTCTCGCATCCCCATTTTCTGTATATGTGGTCAATGATCGCACACGCACAAAACAGCGGCGATGTGTGAGTGTGTGTGTGTACTGTTGGGCTTGTAGCAATGGTTTTGGCCGGCTGGTCCACCTGCCAACATACGCGTTTCGTCAAATAACCTACGCGTTTCTTCCCCTAAGGTACGCCCGGTATGACGGGGTTATGTCCAGCGATGTAAGCATATCGGACGAAGCCTAAAACCATCTTAGATAAGGATCCAAAAGCGGAAGCCAAAGAGTGGGAGATTGTCTTTCCTTAAAATCAAATTACGGTGGCGATGGGCGGCAGTATGTCTGGGCGCTCTTGCCAAAAAGAGAAACTGATATAAACCAAGAGGTCTAACGTAAGTCTGGTGGAGTACCGGGCAGATCTGGTCACGACGGGTTTACTATGTTAAAACTTGGCAGTTAGTTCGCTACCAGTGGGACTCTGTGACAGTGGAGTCCCCACGAGAGGATTTCTTTCTTCGTTGCTCTCCCACACGATTCGCGACTTAGGCAAGATCGGCATTCCTAGGCAAGCAAGTCCACCACCGTCACGAGGGTGGCTGCCTCCCAAACACTCTCTTAACGCAACCATGGCCGTAAACGCCGAGATAGAAACCAGGCCTTTCCCCCCGGAGCGGCTGAGCGACATCCTCCCACTCTGAACGTCGTGGACACACTGATGATCCACCACCGCTGAGCTGCTCTGCTGCGTCGCTTCCTTGAGCCGGGATGGTGACTGCTGGGGGTATGTGTGGTGGGGGGTGTAGGCTGCCCTCAGCCGGCGTGGTCGATCATGGCTCATGTCGACTGACAGGTTCAACAACATCCGCTTTTGTTTTAGTGTTGTTCATCGCTTGCTTCTCCAATATTCTCGAGGATTCTGGAAACCCATATATTTCGACCACAGGGAACATCCGGTAAGTTGCAAATGCCGGATTAGTTTGGTCATGACATCAGAGTTACAACATCTCGCTGGTTCTGTAAACTCCTACTATTGCTTCAGGTCTGACGTACATTTCGTACTGTAGGTCACAGTTTTCCTAAGTACTCCCAATATAATTCTATTCCAATTACGAACATCAATTACAGATCGATGTAATTATTATTTGCTTAGCGGTCGCATGTCATTATTTTTTTTTCTTTTGAAGTCTCTCTTAATGCTTTAGCTATCACAGGTTGTGACTGTTATCAAAACTCGTGTATTGTAGCCTTCGCGAAACCTCATAACTTATTTCCATCGGGATTTTTTTTTAACCTGCTAACTTATTCGTTGTTCATTACCCAGTCATCGTTTGGAGTGGTCTTTAAGTCCCACGACGTCAATCCACTAAATAACTCATTTATCGCCCGTTCTCGTATCTTTGCTTTCCCAGAGCAACAGCACCAACAGAAGATTGAGGCGAAACAACAAAAGGGAAGGAGGCAGAAGGAAGGGGGGAGGAGGTGTGCGTTTGTGTGTGAGTGTGTGTGTGTGTGTCTGTGTGTGCGCGCGTATGTGTATGTGTGTGTGTACGTCCGTGCGCGCGGTCCTGCTTATTTAAGGGCCCGCAGCCAGTGGCGGCTCAGACCAGCTCCCAGCATGACAAGAGGAAGACGTCAATCCATCCTCACCCCTTGAAGCTTATCTCTAACCACAGAAAGTTGCGTCTTGTTTTAGTGAGTGTATACCACGCCCCTGCTCAAGTGAAAGCAACCATACAGTATACGATTATTCCGAGTGCGAACATCAACAGGTCACTTGACCACAGGAGCATTGCGAGGACAGTACATAGTAAACACAGAACTGAACAACAGTGATCCGTCAGGCCCGCTTACCTAGTACAGAAGACCCCGTCGCCTGTTATTACCAGTCGATCTGAGGCTTCCCGCTGCAGTGGTGTTCAGTGACCTACTCCAATAGTGGCTGGCACGACCTGGCCCGTAGCGGTAACACGATGATTGCCACTGACCTCCGACGGGAATCGCTTAAGGCCACCAAGAACGTCCTGGGCTCCATCAACTCTGCCATCGCCGACTCTCTCGCCCACGGCAAACGGTAATTTAAGCTTCTGTTTGGCGGAATTGTCCCCCTTCTTAAGTGGTTTTGTTTGTGTACTGGGGTTCCTGTGAGGGTGAGGAGGTGGTGGGAGTGTCCTCTTGTAGTGGCACGTTTTGTGTACTGGTACTGTGCTCTGTTATGTGTGTATTGTTTTGGAAGGCGGAGTGACATTTGTTGGTTGCATGTAGTGGTGTGGTGTGTGAGAGGTGTGTGGTGGTGATGGTGCCTTGTGAGGGCTGGCTGTAGCTCTGCCAAGTCTCTGTGCATTGGTTTTCCGTGATCATGCCAAATGTGTCGATATGTAGGGCATCAGTGTGTTAAGAGTGTCCTTGGACTAGGTTTTGTGTGATGGACACGACGATCCCTGATAGCAGAAATGCTATCAAGGGTCATCTGAGTACAAAAATATATACATATATACGCTTTTATCTCTCAAGGTTATGCTATTTATGTTCGGTGTGTATGAGTGTGTGTTCAACAGCGTCATGGTGCCTATATCCGCAGATCACCTCGGGCTTGTTTTGGTTGCCTGTGTGAAGGCGTGAGAATTGTGTTGATCGTATAGACTTGGCAAGAACCCAGCTTTAAGAGGCTGGGTGAAGCCTCCTTGTTTATCCCATGTACGAGTCTGAGATGCTTTCACTTCATAGAGTGTATGAATCGACCTCTCTCCCAAAAGCATCTGATGGGAATATTCTATTCTTTATAAGGTACCCATCGACCTTTGTCTTTCACCACTGAGTTCCATAACTCGTGTATGGCAAGGCTAGCGAAAATAATGCGCTCTCCATCAAGCTGGGGAAGAAGCATCCTAATCAGAACAGTTCCACTAAACCGCTACCATTAGCGTAGAGTTAATGGTAGCAGTGTTTACAGAGGAGGAGGAGGAGGTCTAGTATGTAAACATCCCTGGGCAGGTGAGACGGGATGCTTCTACCTTGACCCCAGTGAGACGCTGCTGCTGCTGCCCGGCTAATCTTACCTCTTAAAGAGCTGCCTTCAGTCCTTTAATGTAGTTACAGGTTAATGAAAACAAAAGGAAAAATGATAATCCGTCTTTTCCTTTCGTGGACTGAGCAGTCACGACTTCTTGAAGGTGATTTTTTGTTACCAATAACAATTTTGCCGTTGATGTTCACACACACTGTGCTTCAGCTGTTGCTGACGTAACACCCGATATTGGGTGTGTGACGCAACCATCACGTGACGTCTAGAATGTTACGGTGTTAATAGCATGTACTAGACCCCTTCTTTGAGGGTCGTCAGGCCACCGCATATGGTGGCAGGACGCCATGGGTTGTGAGCGACGAGGGTCAAGTAAAACATCACATTCACGAAAGCTGGAAATCGCCTCCACTGGTAGGGCATAACGCGTCGATTTTGCCTTGCATGACACCTTGCAACATTTCCTGTGCTTCCTACAAGCCCAGAGGGTAGAAGCTGTCGCCCCGGACCTGCTCATTAAAGCGAGCATCTTAAATCATCCGAGAGAACGAAATGAAGACCCGTTGTAAAGGGGGGAGGTGTGGCCTCGAGCCTGGGCTGGCGAGTGGTTTTGTGGATATGACGTCAGCGTGACGTCACGAGCTACAGCTGTGTCTCCCCACACCGTTCCTATTTGTTTCTTCATTTCTGTCGCTTAGCGCGATTGAAGTACTAGGTACATTAGCAAACTATTTGACGTTTTAGTACATTTCATTACATTAAGTTAAAGTCACAGTTGTTTACAAATACTTGATATCAGTTGTTACCAACATTGCCGTTCATGACTGACTTTATTTCTTTGGACATCAGACGGTGGTAGGCTTTCTCTGGGTTAGGTCGACTGCCAGGTTGGTCTGGCGACGACCATGCCCTTCCGTCTCGTGAAACTTGCCCAGCAGATACTTTTTTCCCTCCCTCCTCCTCCCTCACGCCTCTTATCGTCGCCCCTTAATGTCGTTGTCTTAAGAAGCGGTATCCGCACGACGATAAATGATAAAGGCGAGATAAGAGGTGTCAGGAACTGATCTGAACCATCACACCCCACGACCTGCAGGGTGCCATGACTCACGACCCTTATCACCTTACGAGTCAGCAAGCTCGGGTCATGACCCCCGACTCCCCCTACTCCCTCAGCCTGATGACTCAACAGACCTGCAACTCTGATCATCTCGTCCATCCGGCTTGGTGTTGGACGCAGAGAGAAGTTCAGCTGGGTATTTTCCTGCCCCCATCGCCGTTCTTACGAGCTCTTCAGCCAAGATGGGGGAAACACAAATGACGACTCATGTAAGATTTTCTGGACACACGAGACATAATAACTTGGGTGCGACAAAGGGAGTGTAAGGAGGAGCCACTCTCTCTCTCTCTCTCTCCTGCTAGTTTTCCCAAAAAGAAAACGAGTTTGTTGATAATGCCCTCCGGTTCTCCAACCGACCCCCACCCCCTGGCCCACTCTTTGGCTTGCCTCAGTGACCCCCCCCCCTCCTCTGTTGTTTTCTTCCAGTTGCTGAATCTCTACGAATTTTTGTCAGTTTCTCTCCTCTCTCCCCCAATGTATCTAGCCTACATTCTCTCACTCGGACGTCATACAAAGACTGGAGAATTCTTCACTCACCAAGAATGTCTTGGATTGATTTTGCGGTCTCTTGTCTCTGTGTTTTCAGTTCCAAGTTGCCGTATCTCCACACACACACACACACACACACACACACACACATTTTTTATTTCTCTATCTCCATCGAAAATGTTTCTCCTTTTTATCTCCGCTTTCTCGTCCCCCTAAGTCTACACCCGTGTTCACCCTCCCTCCCTCCCTCTCTCCAGGGGCGAGGTCGGTCCGGCTGTGGATCGCATCTGTGGGACAGCCGGACACGCTAGACGACCTGCCAACCTCATCTCCTCCCGGAACCTATACACTACCTCGCCTTCTCTCTCTCTTTCTCTCTCCTTTTCCTCGTTCTCCTTCATCCATGTTCTTCTTCTCGTACTACATCTCCCCTCCCTTCCACCTCCGTGTTGTATGCATTCTCTCCTTTATTCTTTCACCACGGAGCGCCTCGCTTGGCCTTCAGCCTCCCTTGGCAGTTTCTGTTTTATTCATCGTCTGTATCCTGCAGCGTCCTTTCATTCGTGTGTGTCTCCCCCACTCCCTCCCCACCAACATCTTGTTGTCCCCTCTGCATGTCGGCTTTTTATTCGCCTCTGCCTATTTGTTACAAAGGGTTTCCCCTAACGTTGGTTCTGCCCCCAGAGTGGAGGCTTCACAGGGGCCTCTCCCGCCGTAGGGCCTCACGAGGTGATAATTGTTGCCAGGCTGGGTGGAAGGTTAGGGTTGGGAGAACTTGTTCATCAAGCCTGGTATAACCGGGTCGAAGCAGAGGGGGGGGGGGGTCATATTAGCCCCTGTTATACCCACTGTATCAATACAGTGATGGAGATCACTGGACTTACGTTTCTTGAGTGACCCACAAGTCCTGGAGAAGCGGTAGAAAAATCTACCCAATTTCGTAGAGTTGATCAAGCCTAGAGGAGGTGGGGGGGGGAAATGCGGGGACACTCTGACCTTGTATGTGTGTGTCTGTGTGGAGTAAGTTGTTGAGGAGCGGGACACATGTCTGGCGGCGTTATCACGCCTGCCTCCACACACACACACCCACCCCCCCACCCCTCTAGGCTGGCCCGGGCGTTGCATTAGCCGCCCAGACACCTGCTTATCGCCGGCCCTCGGGCCCGCCACGTCCTGCTCCTCCGCATACCTGATCCCTGACACTCCTGACACTTGTCGTTTCGCCCCAGTATCTCCTTCACCGGTGTTACGGCACCAGGCGTCAGTTGCTGTCAGGGATTATTTACATATATTCGTTGCATTTCTTTTGTATTTTACACGACGTGTACCTGACCTGTGTGTACTGAATGTTGGTCTCTTTCTTCTACAGGAGTGACATGCGCCTGAGACTAGGTTGGCTGAGGCGACGAGGCGAGGGTCAGGTCAGCGTCCGACCCCAGCCTGAAGAGGCCCAGGGTTGGGCCGAGAGCTTCCACAACCTCATGGCTTCCAAATGTAAGTATTTGCTCACCTCCTGGGAATCAGCCACTCCTTAATATTTCACTTCTCATAAATGAGGTATACAGTAAATTTTGCAATGTTTGGATAAGCCTTTATTACATATTTCAAATTCAAAGACAACATTGTGGGGTTTTTTCATTCCCAAAACAGACATTAGAATTAGACAGTGTAAAACATCCTGAATGGTTGGGAACCTAAACCGTAAAATGAGAACCTCCTCTTCAGAAATGTAGGGGTAAGGGCCGGGCTTCCTGAAGTAGGTAGATGGGGGAGCTGGTTAGACTACAGTTTCCTGTTGTATCATCAGCCAGTAGTTCTCCACAGGGTGTCTAGTTCACATCAACAAGTTATATGTATATTTTTCATCCTAATTCTGGATTGTGGGGAAGGGGGGAAGGCAATGTCTGTGGCCGTCCGGATGAGAACTAAGATTCCTCAGATGCAACTCAGGTAGTCAACCAGGGATTTCTCTTGTAATCTTGGGGTAGGAGAAGCCTTAATCCATGTCCATAGAAGAGGCTGTCCAGTCATGTCCAGACGCAATGGGCTATGGCACTGGAGAGTCGTTGTATAACGGGCAGCACACGTGGAAGTTTGATATATATAAAGAACAAAGTATTGCCACATTGTACACAAGGGTCACTTGAGCTTCCTCCCGTTTGTAATCCCTGTCTCGAACCGTCGAAGCGACACACGTGGAGATACTTGACCACTGACCCTCCTCCCGGTAGTGATCCCGGCTCGGGAGCTTCGAAGCCAAACACGTGTCGGCACTCGACCATTCACCAGTTCCTCTCATCTTGCAGGAGAGACCCCTGGCTCAGGACGTTAGGGGAATATATCTTTTATCCTCTTGCCAGTGGCTTGATAACAAGCTCCCCTGAAAAAGAAAATACTCATGAGGGTCTTTGTATCCCCAGTTCTACCCTTCCAGGATTATATATCTATTTCCTATGAAATCGACTTTCATAATGAGGATTATGAACCCTCTCTGTGTCTTTGCGAGAAGACTTTTTAAAGGAATCGTCTTGAATATTTGGGATTTTATTCTCTCGTAAACACACATGTTCACGCGCCGCTTCCTATGGTGATAGCTGTCGAGTTCCATACACTTAATAGCCTTAGGGTTAGATAATGTGGGTTCCTTTGGGATGGGAGGGTTCAGGCGTATTGCTAAGATGGTCTTGTTCGCCCCACACACACACACACACACACACACACACACACACACACACACACCCCACGTTGGCAACTGCGGTTGTCGGCGTCGTCCCTCCCTTACAGGCCAGGCACCGTATAAGGATGTCAGAGACGAATCTGGCACATCCCTTAGTGGGTAGTAGGAATGTCACTCATGAACGCACCGTAGATACGCAACTCTCACATTTACGTCCTTGCTCGTATGTCATTAGACTCGGAGTCTGTCGGTTGATGCAACTTGGAGTGTGACGACAAAAATATCTGCCTAGTGCGATACTGACAGCATTCCTACTTGGTCGTTCTGAGACATCATGCAGCCCTCCCTTCCCCACCTCACCTCCTCTCAGACGCCAGAGGTGGTAAAAGTCATGTGGTTAAAGCTGGGGTGAGAGGAGGAGGGATGGAGGGGGGTGGCTGAACATGCGTAAAAAAAAAAAAGAAAAACACAGTGGTGCATATTTTGGCATCTATTACTTGGCTCGAGACCAAGAAGTCGGACCTGGTAGAAGTGGCTGTCTTTTTCGTCGCGTTCCACCATCCTGGCATAGTTGGTCACTCCCCAGTACCAGCGCACAACGATGGCCTGACCTTGTGTGCCGATCGACTCCTGCCTCCGCCACAAATCCGTAGGGGAAAAAAAATGACGCGCGCGCTATTTCTTGAGGGGTGTGTGTGTGTGTGTGTGTGGAGGTCTCTCGTGATGCCTTAATGTAGTAGGGTTTGCCTTTGAAGTTAAAGTAGCTGAGAGACGCAGAAAAAGCAAGAGAGAGAGGGACGTCTGTAACTTAAGAGTTGAGCGGCATTTCATGTGATAAAAGAAGCCATGTTTCGTCCCGTTGATCCTTGGCAACACGGTTTTTGGCAGCGGCGAGGAGCGAAAATAGCGCCCGTGTCCCGCGATGATGGTGGGTCTGATGTGGGTGTGAGTTTTTTCCTGGCGTTCTTGGTTCTTAAAATGTCCGAGGGTGAGGTGTGACGGTGGCAAGGACGGAGCGAGGGAAGGTAACAAGGGCAAGACTACCTGGACGAGGGGACGACGAAGACGTGAATCTAAAGCATTGGACCGAGATGCAAGATATCCAGCATCGGGGATGGACAGTGCAGCCTCGGGGTGAGCGTAAGGAGCTGTGTGGTCGTCGGGGTGGTGCTCTCCGTTGACTGGATAGGCAAAATAAAGTCTCATTATAATATAAAGGTTTTTGTGAAGGAGGTAGTGTGAGGGAGGAGGAATGGGAAGTAGGTCAGTTAGGGTAGGTTCCCGACCATTCCTGACATATCCAGCACATGTTACTCACCACCTTTCCCTAGGCAGTGACTAACCTCTCTTTTACCTTCCTCCACAACAGATGGCCAAGCGCTGTTCAAGGCCTTCCTCCAGAGGGAATTCAGCGAGGAAAACGTTGAGTTCTGGCTGGCAGTGGAAGACTTCAAGAAGACCCGGGCAGCCAAGATGCCCTCCAAAGCCTCCAAGATCCACTCCGACTACGTAGCGGTCCAGGCACCCAAAGAGGTGAGTTTCACACCTGTGCAGTGTGTCTAGCCTCGGCTTCAGCCGGCCGAGTCGGGCACTTGTTAGTCTTGTATAAACGATCCTCTGGAAGTGCGAATCTCAAGAGTATTCTCATGAGCCTCGGAGGAACCAGATAGAATATATCAACTGCTACTCCTTCCCTTGCTCTTGTCCTCTCACTAACCCCTGACTTTACTCCCAAGACATTCCCATGTGCTCAGTAGCCCGTAGGAGTTGGACTGTGTGTGGCTTGTGGGACATGAGGTGAACGCTGCTGCCCAACCGAGAGTTGTAGGGAGGTGTTAATCCCCGTTAGTATAAAGAAACAGATCAAACAGAACAGAGACACACGCATAAAAGAGATCATTCTAAACACCCCACATCACAACCTTGACCTCCCCATCCCTCATCAACTCCCGCTCTAATGCCTCGACCTGCATAACTGAGCCTCTTCCTCACCTGACGGATATCGAAGGTCTCAAAATGTTAATGCAATCCTGGAGTTGCGCAAGCAAGAAGGTTCCTGTCGGAGTTGGACGTAATCAAGACTGCACCATTTATCTCTCTCTCTCTCCATGGCACATCACTGCTACTCATTAGGATTACAATGCTGGCTTTTAAAGTAACCCTTTAAAATGTGAGTTATCTACAGCCGGATTCTTAAGAGGAGGACTGCTCCCCGTCCGTGTGTTTCAGCGTAATTTACACGGTTTGATTTGGACGTGAAGTGTTTCTATGGGCGATGATGTAGTGGACAAGAGATGGGATAAGGCTTGGCTGGCTGACAGGAGGGAGGTAGTCGGCGGGTTAGCTGTTGACTACGAGATCGATAGCTCCCCCGGCCGGGTTGCTGCGTTGCTATGGCGACCGTGGGTGAGAGGCGGCGTGAGAGGGGTGCAGGGAGAGGAAAGCTCGAGGTGAGGGAAGAGAAGTCATATTTTATGACGAGTGGAAAAACTGGGTTAGGGAGGAAATGTCTGGATGGGGAGAGCTCTTGATATATGTGTGTGTGTAACTGTACGGGCGAGTTGTACGTGGCCCGAACTGAAGGGACGAGTGTGTGTGTGTGTGTGTGTGTCTTAATGGATCGGGTGATCCCGTCAGCATCAATGAGGCTCCCCAGGTGTGCCATCTGGACCTCCTGTGCACCAGTGCTTCCCGCCCAAAGTAACACCCGGACCTCCCCGACTGATCGTACACATCTCATCCCCACTACATGCGTTTATATTTCTGCGTCTGGCAATGGTGTAAACGTTACCATGTACAAAACCTTTGGCTCTTAAACCGTCCCTGGTGTTGTCCAACTCGTCATTTCGACCAGTGGTTCGATGTGGCACCAGGTCACCAACAGGGGACGGGCGATTGTAGACTTGGTTGATTCACGATTTGTGGATTTAGAGTAGTATTGCAGTTTAAGTGTTGAGAGAGGTGTTAAATCAGTGCATAATCCAAATCTTCGAGTCCTGATCACTGTGAATGGATAGTTACGGAGATGGTGGAGATATTAACAATCTGTTGAACAAGTCGGTAGAATGGCATATGTTAAAGAAATGGTGGGAAGAGGAAATTGATGGTGTTTGTAGGCCACAAAACCAAACGGTTGGTGCTGTGTGTGTATGTGTGTGTGTGTGTGTGTGTGTGTGTGTGTGTGTGTGTGTGTGGCGCGCGGGAGCCTCGGCAAGTTCCCCTAGCGGCGGGGATGAGTCCATGACCTTTAAGCAGGCACTCCGGCACCCGAGGCCGGGAAAGGTCAGAGTGCCACGCCGGGTTCACCTCCAATCCTACTCCTCCTCGTGAACCACTAGCTTGCTCTTCTTCCCCGCCTTCCTCATCGTCTGCCGACTACTCAACCACTACAACCGTCTCACTTGGGGAACCTCAACCAACCCCTGTAGTTTGCCAACCCCTCCACCACAAAACCTTATACCACCCTCCTCCTAACCTCTCTCCAAGTCTACTACCTCCTTTGGTCCGTTCGTCATAGTTCTCCCACGTCTGCTAGTGTGTCGAGGAGAAGAGACAGGAACAGGGAAGTCGCTAACCGTGGTGTCACCTTTATGATGGTTGTGACCGAGTCTTTACTCGCAGTGTGGTTGAACGGTGCACTGTGCAACGTTTAATTGGCGATAGTCCATGAAGTGCAGGAGAGTCCACACCAGACCGTCCTATAAGCACAGGGGTGATGGGTGCAATGATGTAATATGAAGCATTTCGCTCGCGAAACTCTTGATTGAATTTGGTCTTTCTTCTTCCCCAGATCAACCTGGATCCCGGCACCCGCGCTCAGATCGCAAAGTCCCTCGACTGCCCGGACAAGTACATCTTCGACGCGGCGCAGAAGAGAGTCCAAGCGCTCATGGAGTCGGACGCTTACTTGCGGTTCCTCCAGTCCGAACTGTACAAGGAGCTGCTGCACCCAGAGTCCTCCTCCCCCTCCAACCCCGACGCGTTATAGGACCTTCTGGAGGACATGTCGCTTGTCTCCAAGGAGGACCTTGACCAGCCATCATCGTCGTCATCGTCCAATTGATGAATTTTGATGAACTGAGGGACCAGGTTGTTCTGCAGCAGCAGCAGCAGCAATAGCAGCAGCTACACGAGGCCCTGCAGCGGCCGGCAGAGACTGCTCCGTCGCGGCCACGCTGTCATCCTGAACATTCCTCCCTGCGGATGTAGAGTGGAAGTGGTTGCTAGTTAAAATGCGGATGGTGATGCATCCTTCTCGTTAAAATTTTTTTTTTTTCCAACACAAATATATTTCCCTCTCCCCCCCTCGCGAGGATTTCTTTATAAATTAAATGTATTTAATAATTTATTATAGTTTCTGTATTTATTATAGGAGGCGAGACTTTAAATCTTGCATGGGAAGTTTAAAAAAAAATATATATAAACTATATTTGTAAGACTTTTTTGAGAGAGAGAAAAAAAAAGAAATGTTGAGTAGATGATGTTATCTGTGACCTCAAGATCTTCCCATTCTTCAAAGTGAGGTTCAGTGTCATTACAATGTTTTCATCAACCACTTGTGTACTGAATATCACATCAGTATTATCTTCGGTACGTGTTAGACTGTAGTAGGCCGAGTTCGAGCAGACGGGAAGGCCAGCAGTCCCTCCTCCAGGCGATGCTGATGGTGGCGTGTCTTCTCGCTCCTCATCATCATCCCCCCACCCAACCACGAGGAACTGGCCTCTCCGTCTGGCCCAGGCTCCCCTCCTCAGGCCGCCGCACCCTTTTACAACGGCGGCCACCCCAGACTGTGATACCCGGCCAGGCTCAGGCGTGGGCCTGTGCACTGAGCTAGTCATATGGTGGGGCCCAACCACAGGCCCCGGGGTACCACGCCCTTGCGCCACACCCTCTGTACCAAAGACTTTTCTAAGAAACTGTAAGCTTGAATCGAGCTGCGAATGTGTAATATATTTCTTATTATATTTTGTAGTTCTTAAAGATGAATTGTACGACCTTGTTCAACAAGACAAGATTACGTATGCGTATTTTCCGCATGACTTAAAGGAGTGGCTAACTGCCCGCATCTCATGTGTAGCAGAAAGACGTGACACTGCCCTGTCGCTGATGGCCAGCTGCGTCGACAGCTGAGCACACAAGGTTGTGTCCCAGCTGGTCTGTGTATGTAGGTGTGTATGGACACCTGCCGCACCTGTGAACACCACACACACACACACACCCTCAGTTTCATGAGGGGGTGGGTGGTGGGAATCGCTGTTAATGGTGATAACACAAATTTAGTTGCAGAGCGGCGCGGCGTAGCTTTGCTAGCGATGGGGCGAGAGTCAAGTCTTTCTGGTGATCTGAACTTAGCGGGTTAACTGGTGGACACCACGCTTTAAAACTTAATTTATTTATTAAGTTATTGTTAGCTTAAGGTGACCATTGTAACCTTTTTTTTTGGGGAGGGAGGGAGGTGAGGTGCGTGGATGTAAGTAGGGGGTGTGGCGAAGTGTGGCGGGTGTTGGAGAGGAACGTCGTCCTCCTCCACAACCGCCACCACAAACACCCACACGCCACGTACCGCCTCTTCTTCCCCCCAAAAAAACTCCCACAGATGGTAATGATCGATGTTACCAACATGTCTCTGACTACACATTCCACATCCCTCCCCCAAGAACGTAATGATAAAATTTCCCCTCCCTCTCCTTTTCCCCCCCACCCTTAAATACATTATTATATTTGATTTAACCACGGTTAATTGTCTCCATCTGGTGTAGCGAGTCCCTGACCAGCCCTCCTATCCTTTTACCACCCTCCCTCCCCCGTGCACTATCCACTGCAGTTTGTCTCCCCCCTTCCTTACCTCGGCTGACGCCGCCCCTCGCAGCGAGCGGTATGTCGTCAGCATCCACCAACTGAGTAGCTCCCACAGCTGTAGATAGTGTATGCCCTGTACAAAACATTGTGAATTAATGACGAGTCATATATAGTTTACTTAATAAACAGTATAAAATGACCAGGTATTTGATTCCTCCGTTATATATACTAGAGCATATAGGTGTATTACATGAACACTGGCATGGAAATGATTTTCCATGAGATGAAAGAAAATTCAAGTTCTTGATTTTATACATATACATAATCATAACCATCTTATATACATCACCATAATCATCTTACATATAAATCATCGTAACCATGCTATATACACCACCACAATCATTATAAAAGGACCTTCATAATCATCATATAAGCATATTATCATTATGAAAGCACCATCATAACCTTCATATATACATCGTACCAACAATCTTTTATACACCATCATATATTCACTGTACTAAAGATCACGTAGACACCATTTCAACCATTCTCTATGCCCCATCATAACCATATATGTGTATATATGGTTATGATGGGGCATAGAGAATGGTTGAATGCACCATCATGTAATCATCATCATCACCATCATATATACACCATCCTAACTATTATATGTACACCATCCTCACCATCATATATACACCATCCTAACCATTACAATGTACACCATCCTCACCATCATATATACACCATCCTCACCATCATATATACACCATCCTAACCATTACATGTACACCATCCTCACCATCATATATACACCATCCTAACCATTATATGTACAGCATCCTCACCATCATGCATACACCATCCTAACCATTATATGTACACCATCCTCACCATCATATATACACCATCCTAACCATTATATGTACAGCATCCTCACCATCATGCATACACCATCCTAACCATTGTATGTACAGCATCCTCACCATCATGCATACACCATCCTAACCATTATATGTACACCATCCTTACCATCATGCATACACCATCCTAACCATTACATGTACACCATCCTCACCATCATATATACACCATCCTAACCATTATATGTACAGCATCCTCACCATCATGCATATACCATCCTAACCATTATATGTACACCATCCTCACCATCATATACACACCATCCTAACCATTATATGCACACCATCCTCACCATCATATACACCATCCTAAACATTATATGTACAGCATCCTCACCATCATATATACGACATCCTAACCATTATATGTACACCATCCTCACCATCATATATACACCATCCTAACCATTATATGTACACCGTCCTCACAATCATGCATACACCATTATAACCATTATATGTACACCATCCTCACCATCATATATACACCATCCTAACCATTACATGTACACCATCCTCACCATCATATATACACCATCCTAACCATTATATGTACACCGTCCTCACAATCATGCATACACCATCCTAACCATTATATGTACACCATCCTCACCATCATATATACACCATCCTAACCATTACATGTACACCATCCTCACCATCATATATACACCATCCTAACCATTATATGTACAGCATCCTCACCATCATGCATATACCATCCTAACCATTATATGTACACCATCCTCACCATCATATACACACCATCCTAACCATTATATGCACACCATCCTCACCATCATATACACCATCCTAAACATTATATGTACAGCATCCTCACCATCATATATACGACATCCTAACCATTATATGTACACCATCCTCACCATCATATATACACCATCCTAACCATTATATGTACACCGTCCTCACAATCATGCATACACCATTATAACCATTATATGTACACCATCCTCACCATCATATATACACCATCCTAACCATTACATGTACACCATCCTCACCATCATATATACACCATCCTAACCATTATATGTACACCGTCCTCACCATCATATACACACCATCCTAACCATTATATGTACATCATCCTCACCATCATAACCATATATATACATCATCTGCACCATCATGTCATCATCATTATCACCATGGTATATACACCATCCTAACCATTATATGTACACCATCCTCACAATCATACATACACCACTATAACCATCATACATCATTATAACCATAATATACTCACTATTTCAACCATCACATATACATCCACCACATTATTCGTTTACCAAAGATATGGTGATCGACTTGTGGAATCATATCTGTTAATATGTTCAACATTGGACTTAATCATCATCTGTCACTATCATACATACATCATCACCATAACCTTACATACGCAGTCACCGTCATATGTACACCAGGCCATCCTATATACATCACCGACATCTTATGTACACCATCATTTCCATTACATATACACTATAAACGCTAGCATATATACACACGCAGTCTTAACCATCATATATGCATAACAATAACCATCAAATCTACACCATCATCTCTATATACATTCTCGTAAGCATCACATATACAGCATCACCACCATCATATATACACATCATAAAAACCATCATATATACATCACCATAACCATCATAAATTCCATCATATATACAGGACCAACACCATTATATATACACCATCATCACCATCATACATATACACCACCATATCATATATACATGATCATAAAAGCCATATATACACCTTCATACATATACACCAAATTCACCAATCACACATACATCATCGAAATCATCATGTATTCATCAGCATCATCACCCAACACATGTACAATCACAACCATCATACATACACCGTCTTCACAATCATATACACACCATCGTATGTGCAACAACATCACCAATAGAAATAGACCATGTAGTAAATTGTTGATCACTGGGTAATTGCTTCCTTAACTCCGCCACACACATTACGCTAACGTGACCTTATACCAGACATACCATATACGATATCACCTGATGGGGGAGCCATCACCACACACTCAGGTGTTAGTTAATAAGATACGGTTTTCCTTCAGTTGACTTGGCCTGTCTTCCCTGACCCTCACATGACACAAGCCTGTGCACTCTTCTTATTGTACGGCGCTATATACTCAAGCCTCCTGTGCACTCCTCAATTGCACAGCTCTATATACTCAAGCCTAAGCACTCCTCGTATTGCACAGCTCTATATACTCAAGCCTGTGCACTCGTCGTATTGTACAGCTCTATATATTCAAGCCTGTGCACTCCTCGTATTGTACAGCTCTACTTACTCAAGCCTGTGCACTCCTCGTACTGCACAGCTCTATATACTCAAGCCTGTGCACTCCTCGTACTGCACAGCTCTATATACTCAAGCCTGTGCACTCCTCGTACAGCTCACCTCTATATACTCAAGCCTCGTATTGTACAGCTCTATATACTCAAGCCTATGCACTCCTCGTACAGCTCACCTCTATATACTCAAGCCTGTGCACTCCTCGTATCGCACAGCTCTATATATTCTAGCCTGTGCACTCCTCGTATTGTACAGCTCTATTTACTCAAGCCTATGCACTCATCGTACAGCTCATCTCTATAAACTCAAGCCTGTGCACTCCTCGTATCGTACAGCTCTATTTACTCAAGCTTGATGATTGCCTGTAATGTTTTACCCACACTACAGCAAGTACGGAATGGGAGGGAGGTTGTCAAAGGCGGATACGTGTCATAGGCCCTCAATGGTCAACCCCCCGTACTCCTCGCGGGCATGAAGAGGTTTGTGTTGGGGGGTTTACTCAGAGGACATGGAGAGGTTGCATGAGGGGAGGAGGGAACTCGCTAACATTACTAGTACCAAAGAGACGTCGGAGGATGGAGGGATGGATGGCGATGTGGAGTCATGCGACACACGAGAGACGTCACCAGAGAGAGGGGGAAAGGTCATGAGGGGTACAGGTCGCGGAGGAGAGGAGATGAGGGGTCGTGGTGGACACATGAGGGGTCACGAGGATCAGCAGAAGGAACTGTCAGGACACTTATGAGTGGACGTGGAGGGCGCATGAGGGGCTGTGGTGGACAGTATGTCGTGAGGGATCGCGATGGAACATTAGGAGGAAGAGCTATGAGAAGGGAAGGAGTAAGGGAAGGAAGGCAAATAAACACCCTCACGCTTTGAACGACCCCATCGCTTCGTTCTCCTGGATCATGATATATTACGTGATCGTACACAAGTCCTGTCGCGGCGTCGACGGTAACATAGAAAGGTAGCCGACCGGCAGATGAGTTCGCGGGGCTGCGGGAAACTGAACCCTGCTGGCTTCCTGGGCCATTATTAACCCCTGGGGCGCCCGATGGCGTGAGGGAAGGTGTGACCAGACGATGCTCCTGATGTTGCCAACAACCCTCTATCACTCTCTCTCTCTCTCCCTCCCTCCCTCAGAAGAGTCCATCCATCTAGCTGTCTGCTGTAGGTGTTCATGTCCCTCCTTCTCCCGCTTGTAGAGGGTTACCTAGCCGGCTCGCCCTCCACAACGTGTGCCTCTGGTGCCCTAAGCTACGCTAGAACCAGCGTGTCTCTGTCGCTACCGAGACGCAACCGCTGTCCTTGGTAGGTCTGGCGTCTCTCCTCTCCGCCACCGTCTCCCTCAGGTGGGTATTCGTCTCACAGTACATTTCATCTCCTTAACCATCCTCGGTTTCATCCTGGGCTCAACAAACACTCGCCAACCAAACCCTGTAACTCAAGGAACTCAGCTAAATCTGTCCCTCATCGTTCGTACCTCTCCTGTTACTAGTCTTATGAATTATTTTTTCCCCCCTTCCTTTCAGACTCTCCACAATTCCGGCAACTGTGAAGCATATGCAGTAGGGAATGACCCCACGCGAGATTGGTGGTTTGATGAAATCAAACGACCGGGACGAACTTCCCCCTTTCCACGATTGTCCAATTACATCGTAAGGATCAGTTGGCATCATTAGCTTCCCCGCTAGGGTCGACCACTCCCGTCTTGCCTCCGACGGCAAAATTACCACAGATCAAAAGGTGGCTTCTCGATTCTCATTATAGGCGAATTCTACTGCCGGGAATTTTCTCTTTTTCTTTTCTTTTTCACTGAAATCACAAGCTTAACCCAACCGTCTCAACCTTAAGATACGTAAGAGAGAACCAGTTTGTAACCAGCTTTTGAAGATGGTAGCAAACGATCTCATCATCAGACCACTACAATCTTGGAGTGGAGCGGGCGGGCTTCCTCCAAAACTTATTCCAAGGGCGTACGTCACGCGAGATATGCTCTCTCAACGCCGCTCATACAGAGCTAGTCTGAGCGACGGTACAAGAGCCACGTAACCATTCGCTAGTAGGAATGGACGCTCCTGCAATCGAACGCTAACGAGGAGAATACCACCCGTGTATATGTTGGAGAGTAACAAAAACTTCGTAGGTTTTGAGACGAAACAACGTACGTTAGGGAGGTGGGTTTACAACCAAACTGGAGGATGTCTCGTTAGTGTATGATAATAATGATAGGATGGTAGATCAACCCCCCGAGACAAGACCAGATGAAGCCGACGACTACAACTCCGCTGACCGTGAAATATCACCATCGCTGGGAACCTCTGGGTAAACCATCTTGTCAGTTTGGGATGGTTGGTTATCTCCTGTAGAGGCGATCGCCTGGCAAGGTTAGGCGTGCGAGGCTTCGTAAAACTATCCTCACCTTCAGTATAGCAAGAGTGATTCTCTTCACGATGACTGATATGACTGATATCTTATGACTTATACCGTATGGCTGATATGACTGATAGATATATCGTATGGCTTAAGTTAGCTGAGTGCATTCGATGTCTCCTTATCGTCCACTGTTAAGTGCCTCTAACGCAAGAAATTGTGAGTACCAATAAGGGGTTGGCATGTTATGGCCAACACGTTACAACCATGCGAAGTCGAGCTATTAATAACTTACAGATTAACAACACACGACTGAAACCTGAAATAATCTGAGGAAAAGTCCAGGTTCTGACCTCCAGGTGAGTTTCCTAGTTGACCTCCCAGGAGGGGTAGACATGACCTACCCCAACCGTCCTACCTCACTGGAGACCAACTACCGCGAAGCCGAGGCAACGAATACGTTAAAAAATCGGTGCGAGGGAGATAAAGAGCCGGTAAACGAGGGGTAATTCCTGAGGCTAATTGCACAGGGAATCCAGACCTGCTCAACATGAAGGAGGTTGCGACACCTCACGGACACAAGTAACGCTCATTAGACAAGATTTACGAGGCTTTTGAAAAACGCCCAGTAATGTCGTCGTTAACTGGTGGACTCCCTGGGACAACCAAGACGCCCCCCCCCCCTCCGTCACCGTCCCTAACTAAACCCTCCTCCACCACCGCACATCATTACAGTCCCTCCTCCACCCGGATCATTGCGTCTCCTCCCCCAACACCCGTCATTAACAGACCAACCAACCACCACCACTAACTCCCCTTTTACCCTTTGACTGCCTCCCAAGACCATTACCCTTAAATGACACACTATCTCGTCCCGGATATTACGTGCGGAGAGATGTGAAGTGAAGGTAAGTTCTGAACTATGTCCATGGCAGGTAATAAGCTCGGGGATTTGGGAGGCCATGAGCAGACACCGAACCAAAGCCTCCACAACGACTGCTAGGTGGTCGTGGCCTCCACTAGTGATTCCTCCCTTAGATCCACCCACGTTAGGTGGTCGTGGCCTCCACTAGCGATTCCTCCCTTAGATCTAACCACGCTAGGTGACCGTGGCCTCCACTAGCGATTCCTCCCTTAGATCTATCCACGCGAGGTGGTCGTGGCCTCCACTAGTGGCTCCTCCTCCACCCTTAGATCTACCTATAGAAGGTGGTAGCCATCAACCTGAGTAACCCAATCTTCATAGTTACCACAGTATCCATACATACCACCAAATATCTATGAATACCATAATACAATACGGCGAAGAAAAGTTCAGACGAGAGATTTGTGCTAACTTGTGTGTCCATACCCCCTAGGCCACACATACACGGTACAGTTCCTACGATCAACATATGCAAGTTTGTATTTCTGTGTGTGCATCACACATCGAACCATCGTATCTGGTGTCCACAGAGACAGTCTGAACGACCTTCAACTTCTAGAACCCTACGAACGGCTAACAATCAAGCAATAACGGCTAATGCTCTAGCAACAGATCCTGTTCAGGCAACAGACGGTCACAAAAGCAACACTCAGTACTACATATTGGTCTGTGGGATCAATACTGTCAACTGGCCTGCAGGGGAAGAGATGGTTTCTTCGCCTACACACAAGGTAAGAGTTGGTTGGCGTCCCCCACGAGATAAAAAGTCGAGTCTTGACGTCAGTAAATGTGAGGGAACTTGTGTTTGACTCCCACGAAGGGTAACTTTCGAGTGTGTGAGTGTGAGTGACCCCAGACAGACGAGGCATCTCTATGTTACTCACTGAGGCAGTGAGTTGTTGTTTTTCTTACTCACAACTCACGATGAAATGAGCATTCTTGGCCTGGATGGTAAAGGAGGGAGGCGAACAGACTGGACGAAAGCACAGAGAAGACCCTGGGTGGGTCAGGATGACAAGGGATCTGGAAGGAACCCAAAAAGAAGCGGCGGGAGCAAGCGCGTGGGCGGGCGTGGAAGCAAAGATCTTGGCAGGGAGAGACTTTAGGTCTGAAACTACGGGGATAATTTTTTTCTTCTTTGAGCAGAACGGACTCTTGAAATCCGGATTCTCAATGGATTCGACTGCAGTCATAATCCGTCTATATTCTAAGAGAAACAGACAAGAATTCCGAACACAGACAAAAACAAACAAGAACTCAAGACACAGACAGACAGGCAATGGATAATGGAGGACAATACACGCCCATCCAGTTGTCTTATGTCCTATAATAGGCAGTCCACGGGATAAGGTCACCCCGGGGTGATGACAGTGACTGGCCTGGTGATTGTTAATGATCCCGTCCAATTTTCTGTCACTCACTCACTGGAAGGGTTACATTTTCCGCGGGAAAAAAAAAAAGAGAATTCGTCCCATACATTATCTTACACACACACACACACACACACACACACACACACACACACACGCGCGCGCGCGCGCGCGCACACACACCTGGCTTAGGCTGGGGTGTGATTGTGTGTGTGTGTGTGTGTGTATACACACAGGAGTGAAGACACGGTTCAAATATACGAGACTGAAAAACGGGGCAACGCGAGTGTAAAACTCCCCCCTACAGCACAAACAGGCAGTCATATATTCCTATACACACACACACACACACACACACACACACACACACACACACACACACACACACACATATATATATATATATATACTGCTGAAGAAAAAAACATGAAAAAGGAAACAAGAGATCCTCAGCGCTTTCGTGTATTAACACATCTACATTCTGTAACTGTCCACTGAAAATGTGTTAATACACGAAAGCGCTCAGGAGCTCGTTTTCCTTTTCCATGCGGTGTTTTTCAGCATTTATAAAAATCACGTATCTGTTGTGATTTTGTGTGTATATATATATATATATATATATATATATATATATATATATATATATATATATATATATATATATTGTACAAAGGCAAAGGGGATAAGAGTGAGTGCTCAAATTACAGAGGTATAAGTTTGTTGAGTATTCCTGGTAAATTATATGGGAGGGTATTGATCGAGAGGGTGAAGGCATGTACAGAGCATCAGATTGGGGAAGAGCAGTGCGGTTTCAGAAGTGGTAGAGGATGTGTGGATCAGGTGTTTGCTTTGAAGAATGTATGTGAGAAATACTTAGAAAAGCAAATGGATTTGTATGTAGCATTTATGGATCTGGAGAAGGCATATGATAGAGTTGATAGAGATGCTCTGTGGAAGGTATTAAGAATATATGGTGTGGGAGGCAAGTTGTTAGAAGCAGTGAAAAGTTTTTATCGAGGATGTAAGGCATGTGTACGTGTAGGAAGAGAGGAAAGTGATTGGTTCTCAGTGAATGTAGGTTTGCGGCAGGGGTGTGTGATGTCTCCATGGTTGTTTAATTTGTTTATGGATGGGGTTGTAAGGGAGGTAAATGCAAGAGTCCTGGAAAGAGGGGCAAGTATGAAGTCTGTTGGGGATGAGAGAGCTTGGGAAGTGAGTCAGTTGTTGTTCGCTGATGATACAGCGCTGGTGGCTGATTCATGTGAGAAACTGCAGAAGCTGGTGACTGAGTTTGGTAAAGTGTGTGGAAGAAGAAAGTTGAGAGTAAATGTGAATAGGAGCAAGGTTATTAGGTACAGTAGGGGTGAGGGTCAAGTCAATTGGGAGGTGAGTTTGAATGGAGAAGAACTGGAGGAAGTGAAGTGTTTTAGATATCTGGGAGTGGATCTGTCAGCGGATGGAACCATGGAAGCGGAAGTGGATCATAGGGTGGGGGAGGGGGCGAAAATTTTGGGAGCCTTGAAAAATGTGTGGAAGTCGAGAACATTATCTCGGAAAGCGAAAATGGGTATGTTTGAGGGAATAGTGGTTCCAACAATGTTGTATGGTTGCGAGGCGTGGGCTATGGATAGAGATGTGCGCAGGAGGATGGATGTGCTGGAAATGAGATGTTTGAGGACAATGTGTGGTGTGAGGTGGTTTGATCGAGTAAGTAACGTAAGGGTAAGAGAGATGTGTGGAAATAAAAAGAGCGTGGTTGAGAGAGCAGAAGAGGGTGTTTTGAAATGGTTTGGGCACATGGAGAGAATGAGTGAGGAGAGATTGACCAAGAGGATATATGTGTCGGAGGTGGAGGGAACGAGGAGAAGAGGGAGACCAAATTGGAGGTGGAAAGATGGAGTGAAAAAGATTTTGTGTGATCGGGGCCTGAACATGCAGGAGGGTGAAAGGAGGGCAAGGAATAGAGTGAATTGGAGTCATGTGGTATACAGGGGTTGACGTGCTGTCAGTGGATTGAATCAAGGCATGTGAAGCGTCTGGGGTAAACCATGGAAAGCTGTGTAGGTATGTATATTTGCGTGTGTGGACGTGTGTATGTACATGTGTATGGGGGGGGGGGGGGCCTTTTCTTTCGTCTGTTTCCTTGCGCTACCTCGCAAACGCGGGAGACAGCGACAAAGTATAAAAAAAAAAAAAAAAAAAAAAAATATATATATATAAAGTACACGGTATAATCAAGAATAAACCGTAGTTTTAAGAGGCTGTAACACGTCATTACCTCTGCTTCAGGAGGGATGGATGGACAGAGGGCGTCCTGACTAGTGTGATAATGAACCACCCTTTTTCCAGGAATGCGGGAAGAGCTACCCCACGGTTCCAGGGCTGCCCTTAACCCTCTCACACCTCCTGCCCCTTTCCCACCTCCCCCAAGGTAATCACCATTTCTCAGAGACCACATGGAAGAGGAAATAGGAGAGAGGTAAAGGTCATTAGCAGCATCCCTTGTAAGCCTCCAGGACCTTATGGTGACGCAACTGTGTCACTTCTGAAACCACACTGCTCTTCCCCAACCTGATGCTCTATACATGCCTTCACCCTCTCAACCAATACCCTCCCATATAATTTACCAGGAATACTCAACAAACTTATACCTCTGTAAATTGAGCACTCACTCTTATCCCCTTTGCCTTTGTACAATGGCACGACGGGCTGGTGTATTAAGCGATATGGTGTACAAGCGACGCCAATGCAGTCGCGATGGTGCGCGAGACGAAACGAAACATAGTGTGTGAAAAGAACAAGCCTTAAATAACCGTAATGACAAATATATCAATTACAGTAATGATTAATGATAATGATGGTAATGATAATGCTTACCCTCCCCACAGACGGAAACGAGCCAAAGGCTTCTTCGTCAATCAAGGCGCGGGCTTTAAGACATCAAAACTTAAACGTCCGATTTGCATGCCACCACCTGACTGATACATACATGTACAGATGTTTATACCCTGGCCACCGAGAAGGCCACGGTTATGATGCTGCTTTCACCGTGTGTGTGTGTGTGTGTGTGTGTGTGTGTGTGTGTGTGTGTGTGTGTGTGTGTTGTCTGACTAAAGATGGGCAACTCCCACAATGTTGACATTTATGGCTAAGACGGTCCAGATGGGAGATGATTAATTCAAAGCTTCCCCAGCGCCCCCGCCTCCTTGCGGCCAACAGGATAACCTTTCCCGAAGGAGCGACGATGTCATCCTCCACGTGAAGCTGAACTTTATCTCTTTAAGAAAAAGGGGACGTGGTGGGTGTCTGTGGCGCGTCTACGTGTTTCTAGTGCGTCCATATTATCCTCCACGTCAGGCCCGGTGTTTCCTTTCTTTTCTACCCTAGAGGAAAACAGGGTATGTGGGTGGTTGTGCGATCATGTCATCCTTCGGATTATTTTCTTTTTTTTTCGTGGAAGGTGGTTCTCAAAGGCGACACAGTGTTTTCTTCCTACGTCCACAAGTAGTTATGTTACTGCCAGCGTGGATTATGAGGGGAAGGGCGCGTATGCCTCCTGAAGTAGTCGCGACCCTTCCTAGTCTTAAGTAAAGAGATTCAACAAGCACAATCAACAGTTACCACATCTATCTGGCTACTAAGGTCCTTAATAGATAAATACATAAAAAAAATCTAAAACCATTACGAGAGAGAGAGAGAGAGAGAGAGAGAGAGAGAGAGAGAGAGAGAGAGAGAGAGAGAGAGAGAGAAGCGAAACATTCATCTCCTTCCGAAGAACCCCCCTGACGCAGATGTATACGAGAAGTAACTCTCGCCGTAAACATTTGGACGCCGTCAGCAGGAGGAGGAGGAGGAGGAGGAGGAGGAGGGGGAAGACGAGGCTGTCAGCCTGAGTGAGAGGACGTGTCATCTGTTTATCGACAGGTAAACACACCACGCCTGTGTGACACCACACGCCATCTCCTGACGTCACAGTCTTCCTGGAACTCCGATGACCATGGAGAGAACAGGTGACCTACATGAACACAGTCCTGAGAGTGTCTGTGTGTGTGTGTGATCTGGTTACAACCAGATGTAGTCACATTGGTAGTCATTCAGTGTGTACATCCGCTTGGCTCACACTCGGGAAGGCATCTGGAACCGGTGACCACCCGACCTGCATCCCTTAACAGCCTAGTGTGTCTATTTATAATCAGAGACTTGGAGGATATCGTCTACGTTAAATACTAATGGTTCATATGAGGTGCCCAAGTCGACCACATACCGCAGCGCACGTGTGTGTGTGGCTGAGTACCCACCGCGGTGTGCATTACTGACTCAAGGCATCTCTTCCTCGCCGCCTGCTGGCGTCATTACATGAACACATTACCCGCTTCGTCCTTTCAGGTACGCCAGAGGAGTAAAAATCTCCTCCGAACGAAAACATCACCACCGAAGACGCCCTCTGCCCCACCTCCCTGTTCGATTGAGAAGCGGACGATGCGCTCTGGCCAAGGTGGGCCATACATACTGGCCAAGCGGACCATACACAATGACCAAGCAGACCATGATACTGGCTAAGGGGACGACAGACTCTGGCCAAGGGGACCATACACTCTGGCCACAGGGACCGCGCACTCTGGCCAAGGGGACCACAGACTCTGGCCAAGAACATCACGCACTCAGCTCAGGGACACCACGCCCTCTGGTCGTGGTGTAGGAAATGCGCCACCAGCCTACGTCAGCCCCTCGGGAAACGCATCAAGGGTGACCTGTCATAAAACTCCGTCTTACTGTATGATTCTTGGCGATGGCTCTGCTTCTCCGTAACACCCATGCGTCTGTGCTTGCGTCACGCAGCAGTGGGCCGCTCAGGCCCCGCGCGTCACATTGCATACGGAGAAAAAAAAAGAGAACATAACGCAGACCACTCCTAAATACCACGGTACCTTTCCTTTTGCCCAGTGAACCAATTCTCCAACGTAGCGTTCATTATCAACAATTCGTCTTAGCTAATGTCCCAAATCTATACTGTTACGTTCCTAGTTCCTATAACACACACGAGTCTGAATACGCGTCTCGCATCCTACGAGCGACGCTAGAAAGCCAAAACCCAATTTCCGAGAGAGCATTTCTCTCTGAGCCTTGTACCTACGGCTGATCCTTAACACCAGCTGCAACAGACGACGTATGCCAAGTCTCCCCGAAGCCACCGACCAGCAGTACTAACAAATAACTACCTTCCATCGGGTCCTGTACCTTCCTTCGCCTCCGAAACCATCCGGTAGACCAATGTTGCTGGATCGTCTGTAACCAGCCTCTAGTGCAAAATACAGCATATGTGCGAAGATCCTCATATCTTTTTCTGCACCTGGTTTCCAAAATGGAATCTGATTCCACTCCGACGACACGCTCTCAAAGAGCCATCCTAGATGTTCTTTTGTTTTATAAGGATGGCGCGAGTGGAAAGCACCGAGTCCATATATTTTCTACACTGACCACAAAATTGGACTTAATCCAAATGGTCTTCTGATGGGGAAACTAAAGAGGACTGAAACCCACAAGGTCTTGTATTATTATCATCTATCTGCATGAGACTGTAAAAGACGCCTTCAATCATCGCAACTGAATAATACGCAAGAATACACAAGATAATCTAAAAATACGTCAGTTCCTTGAGCACGATGCTACGACCCTTGAGCACGACGATACGACCCTTGAGCACGACGATACAACCCTTGAGCGTGACGGTACGACCCTTGAGCACGACGTTACGACCCTTGAGCACGACGGTACGACCCTTGAGCACAACGGTACGACCCTTGAGCACAACGGTACGACCCTTAAGCACGACGTTATGACCCTTGAGCAGGGCGGTACAACCCTGGACCAAGGTAGTACAACCCTTGAACAGGACGGTACACCCCTCGAGCAGGGCGGCACAACCCTCGAACAGGACGGTACAACCCTCAACCCTTGAGCAAGACGGTACAACCTTTGAACAGGACGGTACAACCCTTGAGCAACACGGTACAACCTTTGAACAGGACGGTACACCCCTTGAGCAGGGCGGTACAACCCTCAAACAGGACGGTGCAACCCTCGAGCAAGATGGTACAACCCTCGAGTAGGGCGGTGCAAACCACGATCAAGACGGTACAACCCTTGAACAAGACGTTATAACCCTTAAACACGACGGTAGTAGGTCTTATGTTCTTTATCTTTCTACAACACCAGTCGTCTAGAATTATCCATTATATTTCAATTAAGCTTTCGCCCTCACACAGGCATCATCAGGAATCTACAAAATTGAAAAAAAAGAAAAAACTGCGTCACAAAACTTGGATATGAGATGTAAAACGCAAACAAAATATATATATATATAGTATCATTATATATACTAGACTATATTACCGTTTACTCTATTACGTTAATTCATGAGAGAGAGAGAGAGAGAGAGAGAGAGAGAGAGAGAGAGAGAGAGAGAGAGAGAGAGAGAGAGAGAGAGAGAGAGAGCTATTTCACATTGCTTCAAAAAAAAAACTGCATTAATACTTCATCTCCCTAAAGTATACCCTAACATGTAGAGTTAGTTATGCTCCAGAACGAATCATATTGCATAACGCTGTATGACACTGCAGTGCCCTTCCTCCACGCCCTTCCTCCACCCCATATCAGCTGTACTATCTCACATCATGTTACATTAGCTGTATAATCTTACATCCCGTACATCATCACACTGGATTATTTCTACGTGATCTAGTATGCTCTTCCACACCGCTTCAAACTATATGATATTAAACTATGATACAGTAGTTACTTTCCTGCCCCACACACTCCTCCTGTGGAACTCCCACAGCGCCCAGGAAGCTGGCCACGTCCACCGGGAAAAGCTAAAGGACAAGTTGTTGTGTGATGTTGTGTTAGTGTAATGATATACATGAACTGTGATATATATAATGATATACCACACCACATCACGCAATAACGATAGAGCATAACACGCTACACGATAGCGCATATATAGCGCAATGCAATAAGCTGGAGCACAGAATGCTACATCGCGCCGCCCCTGCGATATGCTGGCTAGCCGCCCAGTCGCCCAATATTGGGGTCCAGTGTCCCATACCATCACGGGAGGGGAGGGATTAGAGGCGCATTCCCTTGTGAGGGAAGCCCTCAGTGGAGCCCTCGTAAGGCCCCGGCTCCCCTCAACCTTGTTAGTACCCTCCTGACGTCACAACCAAGTCCCACAGGAACGACTGACGTCACGAAGTGCTTGTGTAAAGGCCCTATCCTCCCTCCACGACGCTGGCTATGCTTGTAATAACTAAGTGTTCCCTCGAAGAAAACCAGAAAAAAAAAAGAAATTCTTAAGACGAGAAAACGGGAAAACATAACCATTAAGATCATGAGATACATACATCATTATTCATGCATGTAACTTTAAGGATCCCCCTTTTACGAGGCTCCTGCAGGAGCAGGGAAGGTGGACTCCTTTGGGAGGAAGGTCCTCCACTACGCTGTACTTCATGCTCTTATTTGGCTGTTGCGCAAATTGAGGGTAATTAAGATGGGGAGTTGGTATATAGCTAGTTGTTCACCACCGGATATGTTGGGTCCGGGTGTATATATATATATATATATATATATATATATATATATATATATATATATATATATATATATATATATTATCCCTGGGGATAGGGGAGAAAGAATACTTCCCACGTATTCCCTGCGTGTCGTAGAAGGCGACCAAAAGGGGAGGGAGGGGGTGGCTGGAAATCCTCCCCTCTGTTTTTTTTTTTTTTTTATTTTCCAAAGGAAGGAACGGAGAGGGGGGCCAGGTGGGGATTTTCCCTCTGGGGCCCAGTCCTCTGTTCTTAACGCTACCTCGCAAACGCGGGAAATGGCGAATAGTATAAAATAAATATATATATATATATATATATATATATATATATATATATATATATATATATATATATATATATATATATATATAAACGCCCATAGACGCACATATACATACATTTACATATCAAAATATACACATATAAATCCATATACATACACATACACAGACATATACACACATGTACATATTCATACTTGCTTGCCTTCATCCATTCCTGTCGCCACCCCGTCCCACAGGAAACAGCATCACTAACCCCTCCCCCTCACCCCACCCAGGTTCAGGCGTCGGGTAAAAGCTTAGGTTGATTCGGTCAAGGTTTACGATGTCGTTCAAATCGGCTAGAAGGTTTAAGTACATGCAGGACTGAATGATTTAAAACGCTCGCGTTAGATAATAAACGTTCAAGCGCCAGTGTTGGGTAATAAACGTTCAGGCGCCAGTGTTGGGTAAAAACGTCCAGGATCTGTGATGTCACATCCACCTTACCCCAGCACGCTGCAGCAGCGCCGCCACCTCCTCCTCCTCCTCCTCCTCCACCGGCAGCAACAGCTCCTGTCCACGTGAATGAACTTACCAGTGTCTCAATACTATTCACGGTACTCAGGATGTCCCCACGAGGCCCGTGAGAATGAGGGAAACACTGATTGAACGTGTGTGTGTGTGTGTGTGTGTGTGTGTGTGTGTGTGTGTGTGTGTGTGTGTGTGATTACACTGTAGGGGGAGGGTGGGAAAGTCATCGGACTCCACCTACTCTGGTTACGCCGCGAGTGAAAAGTCGACTACGGTGATGTACCACCTGAGTGCTATAGTTCTCGTTGAAGAACTTCTCGCTCCAAAGGAGCCCCATCCTTTCCCTGCTAATTATGGTAGCGCAGCTTCGAGGCTGTAGGAGGAACTCCTGGAGAAGAGGTCCTGGGTAGGGAGTTCCTCTACTGGTGGGCCCCTATCTCTCTGACATCCCTCTTTCATCAAACACCTTCCTAAACCTCCTTACGTCTGTTTACATGCATGTGTGTGTGAGCGCGTTGGGCTGGAAGTCCGGGACATTGCTTAATTTCCTTTAAGCTATCTAGCTGCTCAGACCTACTGGCGCCCAGCCTGACTATACTGTTACCAAACGTTACATTTGTGACGTTAACGTAATGTCCGTGCGGTCAGTGGCAGAACATGTACTGTAATGTAAATACATAATTTCCCCCTCAAGTGCTTTCAGCACGACAGTGAGGGCAGACACCAAAGACAAAATCAAGTTAGAGCGAAACATTAACACTAGCGACTCGATCCTGTCGAAGTGGCAATGGTTGTCGATGACGGGAGGTGGTAAACCACCGATATTCTTACCACTAGAAAGACTCTCCTCTCCGCTACCTCAACGTGGGTGAGAAATAGGACCTAAATCCGAGCTGGAAATGCAAGTGGAAACGATGAGCGCATGACCCAAACACGCGTTTGTCACAAGGACCAACTGGAGTAATCTGAGCTATCAATGATGATCACGCGTTCCCTCACCGCTAGGATAGGCTGCCAAGCTCGCCCTGTGTGCTGTAATACAAGGCTGCCAAGCTTGCCCTATGTGGTGTAATACAAGGTTGCCAGGCTCGCCCTGTGTGGTGTAATACAAGGTTGCCAGACTCGCCCTGTGTGCTGTAATACAAGGCTGCCAAGACTTTATCCCCGGGGGGGGGGGTTACAAGACTTTATCCTCAGGGGGGGTTACAAGACTTTATCCTCAGGGGGGGTTACAAGACTTTATCCAGGCATGACTCACCTCTCTCCCCCTCACCTTATGATCAAGTGCACATTCTCCACGACAAAAGTTTGCGTCAAAATATTTCTTTGACTAAGACACCGTGTGTCGGGTTGTGGCTCCCTGCAGCCAGGCTCCAGGGCGGTATTGCCAAGCTAGACAGCGACAGCATGAGGACAGACGCAATATAATGTTACCAATGGCAATAACTCGGCCCCTTGAGGACAACTAGGAGAAACATGATCCTCCCCAGACTAACCTCGACATTCCTATGGTACACACACACACACACACACACACACACACACACGGGCATCCGTGGTGTAGGGGTTAGTGATACTAAACATGAGTCAGCACGGGTCTGCCCAGGGGTCGGGCAGGCATGGGTTCGAATCCTGGGAAAAACGGCAGGTTCGTCAAAGAATCCCCTCACTCCAAAGGAGTCCAGCATTTTCCCGCTACTGAAAGTAGCGCAGCAGGTGGAGCTGCAGGGCTTCGCCTACATAAGGATGTATCACCGTCAGGGGACGGAAGAGTCCATTCTCCACTAAAGGAATTCTCGCATCAAAGGAGTCCATCCTCTCCCAGCTACCGAGTGTAGCGTTGCCTCAGAGCTACATATATATATATATATATATATATATATATATATATATATATATATATATATATATATATATATATATATCTTTTCTTTCTTTCAAACTGTTCGCCATTTCCCGCATTAGCGAGGTAGCGTTAAGAACAGAGGACTGGGCCTTTGAGGGAATACCCTCACCTGGCCCAATTCTCTGTTCCTTCTTTTGGAAAATTAAAAAAAAAACGAGAGGGGAGGATTTCCAGCCCCCCGCTCCCTCCCCTTTTAGTCGCCTTTTACGACACGCAGGGAATACGTGGGAAGTATTCTTTGTCCCCTATCCCCAGGGATAATATATATATATATATATATATATATATATATATATATATATATATATATATATATATATATATATATATATATATATATATACATATATGTGTGTGTGTGTGTGTATATATATAACCATTGTGTCTCATCTATTCCAACCTCTTCTGAGAAACTCTCACGGTCAGTCTACAGAGAACCACTGGAGAAGCTGGACACTGACGACTTGTTTACCAAACAGATGCAAGAGCTCCGGGTGCGTCCCGCGAGGCGTTTGGTGTCGCCCTACCACAAGCTTGGCTGGGTGGGTGCGTGGGTGTGGTGGCTTGGCTGGGTGCGTGTGTCTGGCTGAGCCACTTAGCTAATCCTGGGGAGTTTTCTCAATGGGCGAAGGATGAGCTTTAAGCCTTCCCTCCTCCCTCTCTCCCTCAAACCACACCATCACTCTATGCGAAACGATCATTCTGATTTGCTCCCTTACCTCAGCTTGGGTTCTGATTGTCATCTTGTCTCCGCACCGCACCGTCTTCATACTAAACTGAATAACACAGTGTCTGATTACAACCCCTCTATGTTATCGAGTCTAAGATTAGTCTGGACACTATAAGGTCCTGATTACCATCTGGTTGCCCTCTAACTCTTCAACTTTCGCGCTATTCTCGGCAAGTCCTGCGTCAGGTGCAGAGGGGCTGAGCAGCTGGAGGGGAAGATGATCAGCATGACCTACACCTCGAAGCACAAGAGATCCTCGACGTGTGCATCCACACATGTGACCCTTGCCATCACGTTTTACCACTGAAGATGACGTCCACTCACTCTTTTTTTTTAATCCATTACACGTGACCTTCCCAGCTGATGCATCTCGCTCAAAAGACAGCCACCTGAGAGAGAGACCCGCCTTCCTAATGCCCTCCACAGATAAGATTTATTATCAACACGAAAATGATACCGTTACCGTCGCATCTCCGACGGTAACAATGGCAGCTTCAACGACTTTGTTGTTCACCATCGTACCTTCTCCTTCAAAGGATTATCAACGCAAAAAAAAAAGGGGATCTTCACTGACAAAGGACAATACGACTACCGGAAAGCATACTTCTCTGACCTGCTCCTGACAACCATCGAGATCAGAGATGTGTATTATTGTCGTCTGGAGACCATCTTCAAACATGGACGAGGGGCTCCACACACACACACACACACACACACACACACACACACACACACACACACACATGGTTGTTAACATGAGTAAAAGTTATGGCAAAGCATTCCATCACTGAAGTTGAGGATCGGTCACCAACTGTGAACGGGTCACTATGTGAGCTACTGACACCAACTAGTTGATCTGGTGAATAGCACCTCACCAGCAGTCCCACTGTGTTCTCGAAAATGATTTGTCTCATTTCAATCTAATGCTTAGTCGTCCAGGGACATGGTAACAAATAGGGCTGGTGCTCATACCGTGTTCTGGAAACTTTGACGAACCGAATCATTTGAAGCCGTAGATGCGGTGGCTAGTGCACGCCACACAAACATCCAGCTCTGTGAGCCTCACGTTGAGTTGCTCCTCGTTTTCTATATTTGCAGTGTGCAGAGTCTGTTAATAAGCCTGACCGGGTCAACAACATTTGGTAAGGGTAACAAACCAATGCTCAGTTTTACACTGTGTTGTCCTGATGGGGATCCTGCGCTCCAGTGGTCTTCTGAACCGAATTCTCGGTCAAGTTTCGAGCAGTGTGCTATATTTATATACTCCTGGCAATAACAGGATACCTTCTGAATACAGAGATAACTCTCATTGATCATCTTTAGGAAGATGGACGAAAGGACGAAGAATCGTGTGTGTGGGTGGGAGTATGTGTGTGTGTGTGTGTGTGTGTGTGTGTGTGTGTGTGTGTGTGTGTGTGTGTGTGTGTGTGTGCCCAAGGGCCATACACGCAGTAAGAGCGTGTATGGGCTTTGAATTATCTTGATCATTTTCAAAGGCTCAAGATCTTTTGATTGTTGGTTATGATTTGACGATGATGCTCTCAATTACCCAGGCAGTCGGAGGGCCTCAAGCCCAAATATCCAGCCAACCAACGGCTCTCCTAAAGGCACCGCCTCAGCAACGCCTCACCTCTTGGTCATGTTAGCCATATGGCGTAAAAGACACTTTGTGGCCTCTGGTAGTCCTAAACACCAGCCAACAAGGACCGTAATGCTCACCAGAGGCCGCTGGCCCTCAGAACGAGAGCCAGGGCAGGTCGGCAGTGGTCGAAAGCCACTTTATCAAGCCAGGCACTATCGCCCAACCAAAAGCACATAGTCCAACTCATCGCAGCAAACACACACACGCACATAACACCGTGATCCATCCTCGCCACCCATCACACCACCACGTACGTAGCTGACACCACGCACATGCCTCTCGTTTCTCTGGCGTACTTACTTACGTCAGCGAGATGAGACGTTGCCAGACCGTTTGTGTCGGAGGTTCGTCGCTCCCACCGGCGGGTCACGAGACCGGAGCGACGCGCCGCGCCGCACGAGATGGATGCGCCGACGCAGCGCGCCTGCCACAAGGAGGCAGCACACTTCGCCGCACCACCGACCATATACTGTTAGCTTCGGGTGAGCCAGTCATGCTAGATTACGTTCCTCTCAGGTTGACTGGGTTGCGCTAGCTTAGCTTTAATTAACTCTAAACGTATCGACTGGGTTGCGCTAGCTTAGCTTTAGTTAGCTCTAGACGTTAAGCTAAAATTAGCTTGGTTACGGGCTAAAAATGAATGAGATATGTGTGGCCAAACTTGGGTAGTCTGAAAATAATGTTATGGCAGTTTATAGTCCTTCATTTTGGCCACCGTAAGTCATATGACATCATGAGAATTTCATCACGGTATTCCCAGTGAATTTCCTTTCGTCTATTTCATTCTTATTATGACTCGAAATAAATATATCAATAAAAATAAAAAGAGTTACAAAAAGGGATGGCAGTGTCAGTGAAGTAGATGGGAAGGTTTTTATGTTTCTCAGTGTGTGGCTTGGCTCCCATTATATTAATATCCTGTAGAGATATTCATACCACAGTATTTGACATACACATGTAGTCATTATACGAAAATCCTAGCTTTCGTTCAATATTTACATACGGAAATGATACGCGACTCACAAACCAGTCAACGAGGACCTCATTTTCATTATATCTATTATTTGAACTATGGTTTCGGGGGTAACTCAGGTACTGCGACGAGTGAAAATGACCTCAATAACGGGTTACTTGTGGGTTATATTTCTTGGATTCAAGTGTGATATGTTCGTTCGGGTTTCTCTTCAATAGATCCTTCAACCATCAGATATTTTGAACGTGTATAAAAGTATGTTAATCAACCGCCCACACTTGGACACATAACAGTCGAATGTACATGAATTCTTACATGACTGACGTGCATGGACACCATTATGTAACTTCCCTTCGAGACGTCAATGACAAATCAATCCCAAGACCCAGGCAGTTTCGTCGTGACCTTCTTTGACCCATCGAAAAGCAAGAGACTCCCGGCCCAGGAACGCTCGGAAACCAGGAGATTCATGACCTGTGACCTCGAAAGGGCCAGGGGACTCGTTACATGTGACCTCGAAGGGGACAAAGGACTTGTTACGTGTGACCTCGAAGGAGCCTGAGGACTCGTGACCTTAGGCAGCTTGTAACACATACCTCTAGCCCCTCCTCCCTCCCCAGCTAGACATTTTCATCATCCCCAGACAATCCAACGAGAGAGGGCCTAGCCCATCACCCCTGTTTTCTTAGCAATTCATTTACACGCTAATCTTGACTAATGTCCACATTTCATCTCCTTCACTTTTATCACCGTTCATAAATAACCCAACAGGTATGAGAAACACGATGGGTATTGCATGAGTATGTTGTCCTCTGGGCGCCGGGCAAAGACTGAACGGCGTCTCCAGCTGGCCATACAAAGTGTCCACAGTGTCCCTCGGGTGGCCATACGGTGGCCATATGTGCCCAGATGGCGAGGCGGCACCGGGAGAGAGAGGAGGCATGTAGCGTATCTCACACCGCGTGAGGCTGCCAAGTTCCTCACGTGCGGCAAACATTGATACGCACCTGTTCCTCATACCTCCACATTGCGCACACACACACACACACACACACACACACGTATGCACGCATATATATGTATACAGGGTGTCCAAAAATAGTCCTTCTTCTCTGTCACTTGTCTAAATCCTTCCACACCGTGAAATATATACCTAACAATCATTCATTTTAGGACACCGTGAAGTGTGAGCAAATCAAGATCTTCCAACACTTATTCAGTAGACGAATGTTACTTTAGGAAGGAACCGGAGTGTGGTACGCGAAGGACACGGCCACTGCAAGTAGTCTGGTGCTTTGCATGCGTCAAGCAAGCAACCAGGAGAAGGACTTCTGGGAAGGTGACGAAATCTCTTACGAGGGGTACATGTGTTTAAGCTCAGCGTACAGGCCACAAAAAAAAAAAAGAAGGCAGAAGGGGAACTGCTCGGGGCACTGGAGATGTGGAGATTAATGAGACAGTAAACCCGCAGTCCAGGAGTCGACCGTCGGTCGAAAGGAGTATTCCTAAGAGAACTGTCCACCATATTCTAACATCTGTCCACCATATTCTAACATCTGTCCACCATATTCTAACATCTGTCCACCACATTCTAATATCTGTCCACCACATTCTAAAAACTGAATCACGCGTGATTCCTTATCGAACCCAGACCCACGCTGAACTGTACCCACAACAGCAGAAACGCAGACGACTATATACTTCGCCAGTTGGTTTCCCTCGAAAGCCTACGTACGTACGTCGGGGAACCGCCTCCCTACAAGAGCTTGCCAGGATGGCTAGGCTAGCACCACCACCACCACGTAGCGCTCACCACTTCACTCCCGTGTTGAATAATGCTCCATCGACCGTCCCTCCTCTCCTCACCACTTCTTGTCTTGTTTGTTGTATAATACTTTTTTGTGTGTGGCGTCGGTGCTCATCCGAGGTGCTTCCGGACCTCCGTCCTCAACCACGAGTCTAACATAATCTTTCGAATATATCTCGCATGTTCCTTAGTTCTCCAAGAAGCATTCCACCTCTCTCGCGTCCTTTTCGTCTCATAACTTTTGCGAATATTCATAGGAATTCCACTTGAATTAAAAGATTATTTATCTTCTTACCCGCACAGCCTTATCTATATTAGCCCATGTCTTGCATCTATACGATATTTTTCTCTTTGCACACATTAAATATATATATATATATATATATATATATATATATATATATATATATATATATATATATATATATATATATATATATATATATTCTAAAGAAGACTAGAATCTACTACAAAATGCATCATTGTCAGAGACTAACCGGAACCTCACTAGGAAGGTGGAAGGCAGTAACGAAGACAATATCGAGCCAGGATTAGCCGGGGGGATCTCCTGGGATGTGCGGGCGGCAGAGGCGGAGGGCAAAAGGGAAGGGCCGAGCCGCCAGGAAGTACCCGGCAGCCTCGGCCACCGGGCGTGACATGTGATGTGTTGTCTGGCCAGGGCGGCCGTGCTGCTCCTCTGGCCTACAACCACAGCCGGCCGTCCCCAACCAAGACTCCCACGCGGACGGCGTCTGTCAACACAAATAGTCTGCTGGTATTTTCTTCTTGGCGTCTGCAAGGAAAAGATTTGAGGAGTCAAGACGCTGGCACAAAAATGTTTTGGTAATATCGATATAAAATGTTACGAGCAATAGAGATAAACCTCCTCAGTCTACGAGGGTCCGTATCGGACCGACTTGGTCCTGGTTCATCAGACCACAAGATCCTAAAACAAGGAAATGAGATCTACTATCACATCACTTCTCCTGGTGGGTAAGGGCCAGCGCATATTACAAAGACAGCCGCTCATCCTTGAGCATCTATTATGAGGATATATGAGGGTATATTCATCATCATGAAGATATAAACGCATCCGTGCGACAACTATAAACTTCAGAACTGTGAGTGTATCAAGATATGACGTGCTGTGCGGCGGCGGGTTCCAAATCAGATGTCCTCCAGTAATTAACAGACGCCCCTGGCGATGCGCTTCAGGTTATCCTTAGTCGCCGTCCGCCTCTTGAGAGACTGAACACGCCCTCTCCATCCCCTTGTGTGTGGGGTCGATACCCGTGTTTCAAAGGCGTCGCAGCCGACCCCCGAACTGTGTCATTCATTCAGCTTTCCCTCGTACCTCTGCCCACGTCTGTGGTGAGTGAGTATGGGTAGGCCAGAGCCGTCGCACAATGCAACGTCTCTCTCTCTCTCTCTCTCTCTCTCTCTCTCTCTCTCTCTCTCTCTCTCTCTCTCTCTCTCTGCATCTCTGCCATGAGCGAAGTAGTGACCGCGCGACCTCGACCTTTCTGACATGCAGAATTCAGCAGGATTATCTTCAGTTTAGATCAACTCCTGTAATAGATCTGAGGCCGCTGACGTCATCCACAAGGGAGTTATGCTAAGCACACACACACACACATACACACACACACACACACACACACACAAACACACACACACACACACACACACACACACACACACACACACACACGAACTAGTACAGCCACTGGACGCACTCTTAACCCTCCCAGCCTCTCACGAAAAGCAACTCCAGCTTCTGGTGGTCAAAATAAGGATACCAGACGAAAGCTGGTGTGTGTGTGTGTGTGTGTGTGTGCAGGCCCGACCCTGGTGCTACCACAGTGCTCGTGATGGTAGCCTTAATGTTAAATAGGAAAAAGAGCAGTTTGACATGTACTCTTTGGGGAGGGAAGTTAGGGAGGGCATGTGCCATAGACATACAGACGGTGAACAATATCCCCTTCCCTATGTTCGGAGAAAGTGGGGATGGTTGCCCCTCTCGTATGGGGGAAGAGGAAGTGGTTCCCTCCTGTAAGGTGGAAGTTGGAATATGTATCTCTCCTGTATGGGGGAAGTGGGGGCATTTATCCCTCGTCTAAGGGGGGAAGTGGGGGCATTCATCCGTCCTGTAAGGGGGAAGTGAGGGTATTTATCCCTCATGTAAGGGGGAAGCGGGGTGGAGTTACTCCCCCTCTGATGGCGAAGTGGGGCTAGTAGTTACTCCTCCTGTAAGGCAGGGGGAGGGTTGATGGGAAGGCAAGGGCAGTACGGTTAAAGGGCGTGGGCGTTGGGAGCGGAGGGCGGCGTGGGATATACCGTCGGCATGACATTCAGGTGAAGGGCTGGGTGAGGGGAGGAACAGCACCACGTAACAAGGGAGGAAGGACGAGAAGTAGAAAGAGGAGGAGAGGAGGGTGTGGGATGAGGGGAAACGACGTTCATTTCACCACTTGTTGCCGAGCCTACACGTGGCAGGCCAGTGGTACAGAGCAGGGACGGCGTGGGAGGAGGAGGCAGCGGGAGGCGGGCGGCAGCCAGCGACAATGGAACACGGGAGTCTAGGAGGGACACAATGGGAGGAGGTGGGGTGGGTAGAACGTTGCAGTCACATGTCTGGGCACACTCACACCACCTCACTCCCTCCCACGCCGACTTCCTCCCTATCAGACTTCCTAGCGAGGGAACTCCCGGCCCGAGTGTTTCTTTGTGTTGTGTGTGCTGTGTGTGTGTCTGTGTGTGTGTGCTTGCGCACGCTAGTCCGTGAAAAACAAATGAACATAACAGCTCGACTACCATCTCATACCAACCCAGCAACACTTTTAATTCCCTTTTGTCTAATCTTGTTACCCCAGCGAGCCTCACCTGGAACGAAGCTCATCGGATGAGAGCGTTGAGAGAGAGCACAGCTAGTTTCCCAGGGGTGGCTGGGCCCCTGCCCTTCCTGCCTGCAGGCACCGGAGGTATGTGACCTGATGGTGACCTGATCCCCGACACTCACACCTCGTCTTTGGCATACCCACAGCGTCGTCCTGAGGGATGTTCTTCGCCAGTATCCAGGATCTGTAAAAACCGCCAACTTCATTATTATGACTGATTTTGATCTATTGTACCAATAATACTATGTATTGTGTGAGCCTGTATATCAATGCCACGTAACTGAATACGAAGGGTCTTGGGCCCACCTCTGTAACTGGGTCATATATCACTCTATTAATAAAAGGTGTTTGTGTACTGATTGCGAGAGGGGGCCGGCCCTCCCTCGTCTCATCTCTGAGACTGGGTTCCTCAGCCCATCTCTTGAAATCGGGCCCCTCAGCCTAACTCTTTGTTCATACTCGCCCATATCTAAGTTCAACAGCTCGTGTTTGTTGAGTGCCTGTGATGTTACGGCCTCGCCATAGCCTGTGTGACGGTAAATTAAATGACTGAATTAAACTCAACAGTAGACGAGGTCAGGAAGTACACCACTAAGGCGTTGCCGCCAAACCTAACCTTGAATTACCGACAGGAAGCAAAAGGTAATTGAGACATGGCAACCGTGTTACTTGGTGGAGGATGCGGAGTACAATCACCAATTTGTAATTACCTTATTGGTAATTACCTACTTCTGCGGTACAGTGTAGGGAGAGAGAGGTCCCCATCCCCTTGAGCCTTTTTGTCCTACGATGAAAAAAAAAAAGAAAATGCCATCAGGCGAGGCTAGCGCGTACCATTCATCGCAGGAATAGAATCGTGTGAGTTATGTGGTGTCCAGTGGTGTGTGTGTGTGTGTGTGTGTGTGTGTGTGTGTGTGTGTGTGTGAGATGGAGACTGTGTATGTTTGTGGCCTGGATGCCAGCAACCCACGTGTATACCAGGCAGATGGAAAAGATAACAACTTAGGCCAGCGAGGGGAATTTGACAGCCACTGTAATGCTAGCTCATTGAGCCGTTTTCACTACTCCGATAAAATATATATATATATATATATATATATATATATATATATATATATATATATATATATATATATATATATATATATATAAGGCGTGCATTGTGTTTCTCTTATATATCCTATATATTTTCATCTCTGCATTCTGTCATATGGTATTTTCTGAATACCATTTAGAAAAAAAATGCGCCAGTATTTTCTATTTATAGTCAATGAGCAAAATTCTCGTCTCGGTTTCACTGATCCATCGTCAACGCTACACTCAAGTACCCTCTCTCTCTGGCATGTAATTCTTATCAACCAAACCCCAATGCTGAAACTATGACACATTCCCTCGAGAAGTCTTGAAGACCCCAGATCCCCCTAACAGACCTAGTGTTCTGGGGTAGAAGCGAGTATAACGGTGCTCTCCCCCCTGATGCCTGGGGGTGTGACCCCAGTATACACCACTCCCCTCCCCCCAGAACAACTGAGGCAACACAGACCTTTACTTTAAGAGTTTCATGGCACAGAAGATATTATGGCGGTTTATCGAGGAGTGTTATCCGTGTTGTGCTGTGTGTCCTGTCCATTCGTCCAATGATTCATTCATACATCTATTCCCAGGCTGGTGTGCCTCATTCTCGAAGCGGAACTCTCCATACGTATCCCTCGCTATGGTCATCATCATTTCAAGTCTCGCTCCTGTATCGTGAGTGAATCATGCGATCTCTCCTCATAGCCTGCCTTTTGTCAATATCATATTTCCTCTCTCTCTCTCTCTCTCTCTCTCTCTCTCTCTCTCTCTCTCTCTCTCTCTCTCTCTCTCTCTCTCTCTCTCTCTCTCATCATCATTATCATCATCATCCACTGATGAAATTCTGACGTCCAGAGCTAACTATGACACCTCCAATACAGAGATACGATAACCACATACACACACACACACACACACACACACACACACACACACACACACACACACACACACACGTACATAAACACACATAAAAATGTAAGACAGAAGAGTGAGGGTTGAACTGATCATAGCTGTTAAGTCATTTCAGACTGATGAACTAGACAGCGAACAGTTCTTTGAGATATGTACACACATAACAGCCAGAAGGCGTAAAAGGAAACTAAAGAAGAAATTCAAAAATAAAGATGATGTAAACAAGTACTTTTATACCACACGAGTGGTGGAACTACAGATACACAGACTCAAAAGGTCCAAGCGAGGTGGTGTGGCCTTAACACCACTTTAAAAAAAATACCAAATGTGTTCCTCTTAAAAGCAGTGGAAGAAGAGGATAGCAGAGAAGATTGAAGAGATGGGAGCCCCACGAGCGTAAAACTTCCCTCCCTCCCTCCCTCTCTCCTTCACCCCCGTGCAGTACAAACAGTCTGGTAATGACAGGTTCCCACGCCCGTGCCCCAGTTAACGCTGGAGTGCAGGACAGGATGAACGGGGGCCCCTAATTAACCAACACTAGCCGAGTCGGGAAGACAAGAGTCCTCGCCAGGGACGTCTCTTCCGACCTTCGTGATTTCCCTAAATATACTTTTCTCCAGACTTCCCTGACGTCACCTCTGACCTACATTGGAGGGGTAATTCATGGGAAATTTAATCTGGGAATCAAAACAGACACGACTGTTGCGTAATGCGCCAACACCAGAGAATAGTGTTCACTGCTGCGGGCACATCGGAGCCTCCCCGAATCCCACTTCGTTGCTCGACATCGCCTCCCGCCTACCCTTTTGTCGTGCATCACGAAATTATCAAACTACCGAGTCTGGCTAGGCTGAAAACTATTCAAACTTTCGCAGGATAGGTCTAAAAAAAAGACGGTAATTGTCTATATTTCACAGGTGATTTAACCCGCCACCTCTGCGATGTGGTTAGCGAAATACACAGGCTGTCAGAGGCGCAAATAATGTTAGCGATGACGGTAGGGTAGACCTGCAGCAGGAGGGCTTGCTACTGCAGGAGGGCGTGCTACTGCAGGAGGGAGAGGCAGCAGCTAGCAACTTACAGGAACGAAGCGAAATGTTAGCTACAGTGAATAGTACTCGTGTCATACTGGCCACTATATAAAAAAGAATATATACGTGTGTGTGTGTGTGTGTGTGTGTGTGTGTGTGTGTGTGTGTGTGTGTGTGTGTGTGTGACACGATAAACCTGTGGCAAAACTAGTTTCATCTGCTCTTTTTCTCGTCGTGTTTATATGCCAGCTCGGGGCTTGTGTCTCTCCTCCCCCTCGCCAAGCGCTCAGAGACCCTTCCACCACGGTCCAAATAAACTTCCGTGTCTCTTTAAGCTGGCGGCTTCCTGGGGGGATGTTGTTCGGAGAGAGGATGGGCGAGGAAAATATTCCACCTCCCCTTGTGGCGTCATGAGGTGGGAGGAGGTGAGGGAGGGAGGAGGCCATGTTGGCCAGCCTAGGTGTGGCGGACGCCATCATAACGCGGTGCATCACCCACTCCACCCAAACTCACGCCTCACCCGAGCTCCTACCAACCCACCCACGCCCACTCGAACATCTACCCACGCCCGAATACTACCCATGTACACTGCGTGTGTATGTGTGTGTGTGTGTGTGTTTTATGAGTTAAGGGGAGAGAGTTTCACGCTCGTGTTACCCCGTCTCTTAACCTTACACACACACACACACACACACACACACACACACACACATATATATATATATATATATATATATATATATATATATATATATATATATATATATATATATATATATACGTACCATGTCTTTACTCCTACGCAATTACTTATCTGTGCTATACGGGGAGGGAGTTTTACACTCCTGGGACGCAATCTATTGACATTCTCTACCATCATACAACTTCTTAAATTCATGAGTGCTGTCAGCATTAGCCATGTCCTCAGTCATTCTGCTCCAGTCACCCAACGCTAGAAAAGCACTTCTTTTGCACGTCCCTTTCCCTACTGACGGAAGGGGTACCCTTTGGTTTCCTGGGCCCCACTCAGGCCCTTTTGTTACCCTCCTACGTAGCTGTAACTGTACCCACTGTACGCTCTATACTGGCTTCACCTACCCCTTAGGTATGTGCCCTTCACCCACACTCTCACTGAAATGCTCTGTGTAACGCTAGACAATGAATATTCAAAAAAATTAAAACTAAAACTAACGTTCCAGTGTCAGCAAGGGGAGAATAAGTTGTTTTAAAAGGGTCACCAGCAAAATATGTTTCTGATCGAGTTCTCTTTCCATAACGCATCACGTAACACCAAGTGACTAAATAAGAAAATCTAATACATAACCAGATTCCTGTGTCACCAGCTGAAGACTAAGAAAGCTACCACTTTGTTACCAATCAGTCTCGTCAGGTCTTCACTGGGGAAACATATGGAGTGTCACGGTTCTAAAAGACACGAGTCCTCCCCACCCCAACCCCACCCTCTCCAGGGTGATATTTTCCCCACAGGATGAACAATGGATACATTCCCTCCCCCACCCCCAGATCCAGGAGGGAGGATTTACTCTCCGTATACAATGGGATTTTGAGAAGGGGTGCGACCCTCTCATCCTGCACTGTAAAATTTTCTCATCCTCCACCCTACAGCTCTCTCATCCTCCAGTGTACAACCCTCTCATTCTCCACCCTACAGCTCTCTCATCCTCCAGTGTATAACCCTCTCATCCTCCAGTGTATAACCCTCTCATCCTAGTGTACAACCCTCTCATCCTCCAGTGTATAATCCTCTCATCCTCCAGCGTACAACCCTCTCATCCTCCAGTGTACAACCCTCTCATCCTCCAGTGTACAACCCTCTCATCCTCCAGAGTACGACCCTCTTATCCTCCATTGTACAGAACCCTCTCATCCTCCAGTGTACAACCCTCTCATCCTCCAGTGTACAACCCTCTCATGCTCCAGTGTACAACCCTGTCACCCTCCAGTGTACAACCCTCTCACCCTCCAGTGTACAACCCTCTCATCCTCCAGTGTACAACCCTCTCATCCTCCAGTGTACAACCCTCTCATCCTCCATTACAACTTGATGGAAATATTCTGAGCATCAACTCAGGTCACCTGTACGTGTTACGAACAAGGTCTATCCAGGTCACCTATACGGGCTGTGAACAAGCCTTTGACTGTGATATGTTTCCAGAACAAATGGTTTAGCAATCAGAATGATTGCGATATATATATATATATATATATATATATATATATATATATATATATATATATATATATATATACATATATATATATATATATATATATATATATATATATATATATATATTTATCATAAATATTATATATATACATTATATATATTATATATATTATATATATATATTTTTTATTATACTTTGAAATCCGCGGGCCATTTTCCTTGAATCACAACGAAGCCTGGATTACAGAAAATGGTCTGGGTTGCCACATTACCACGGCCTCCCCGAGGGGGGTTCTGCTCACCTTAATTGCTCTGTTCTCGATGCCCCACTACACTCTGGCTGCTCCATGACTGTATCTCATGTTCTCAGCACAGGACGTGACTCGTGTCCTGTGTCAGTCATGTGGCTCGCCAAGAGGAAAGTTATTAAAAAAAAAAAAAAGTTGCTATACCCAGGCCCTAATAGTGCTTATCCACGCTAATAATGCTCTACCACGAGGCTAGCGAGGCGCTATCCGGGTCTGTCATAATGCTTTTCCACGTGACTTAACAAAGCATTATCCTAGTATCTCATAATGCTCTCCCACAAGGCTTAACAGGGCACTGTCCTACTCTCTCATAATGATCTCCCACAAGGCTTAACAAGGCACTGTCCTACTCTCTCATAATGCTCTCCCACAAGGCTTAACAGGGTACTGTCCTACTCACTCATAATGCTCTCCCACAAGGCTTAACAAGGCACTGTCCTACTCACTCATAATGCTCTTCCACTAAGTCCCTCATAAAGCTCGCTGTTCTCGCTAGCTCTCTCAGTGAGGCCGGACAATTATCCACAGCCAGGCGAAACGAGGAAGTGGTGAGAACTTTAGCAAAAATGGGAAATTCTGGGAATGATTCCTACACTCCTGGACGGCAAGTAGGTTGAGGAGGAACTTTTCTTTTTTCTGCTGCTGCTGCTGCTGCTGGCTGAGGTGACAAAAGGTTGACCTCCTACACCTCCTGGCACGAGTTCGCGCCTTTTTGTATTGTCCTGCAGTGAAACGGAGGAGAGTGTGTGGATACCTCGAACTCCTGGCTTCCAGACATCGGAGGATGTAACAATGCCCGATGATCCTCTATGAGTAGCCTCATGCGAGGTAGCTCTGCTCCGTGGAGACCGCCAAACCACCCACTGTGCTCCTGGTGTCTTTAACCTCACCCTACGTGTTCCAGGAGCCTCTAGCTTTACACCGGGTGTTCCTTGAACCCTTAGCCTTAAGCTAAGGGTTAGCGTAGCCCGCAGCGTGACGCTTGGTGTTCCTGGAGCCCGTATCCTCACGCCTGGTGTTCCTGGATGCCTTGGCCTCACGCCTGGTGCTTCTGGAGGCCGTAGCCTCGCGCCTGGTGTTTCTGGAGACCTTAGCCTCACGCCTGGTGCTTCTGGAGGTCGTAGCCTCACGCCTGGTATTCCTGGAGGACTTAGCCTCACGCCTGGTGTTCCTGGAAGCAGTAGCCTCACGCCTGGTGTTCCTGGAGGCAGTAGCCTCATGCCTGGTGTTCCTGGAGGCCACCGCCTCACGCCTGGTGTTCTTGGAGCCCGCAGCCTCGCTATGTACCTTACAAAGGTATAACCAGACTCAACCAGCTTATGGTTACGCTGCTGAGTGGCAAGTCACCTTCGGCGAGGCTGTATCATTGGAGCACAACCTCGTCTAAGAACTTCTTACTCCAGAGGAGCCATCCTTTCCCGACTACTGAGTGTAGCGTAGCCTGAAAGCTGCAGGAACCCTTGGAGCAGGGGTCCTTAGATATATGAAGATATACGAAGTTATCATTGTATCATACATACTGAGGCCCGGACGAGGCCTCATCACCAGTGAACAAAAAGGACGATCGGAACTCACTAGTTCCCGAAGACTGGGTTCGTTAAGAACTCTAACACCAGCATAACTCGAGTCTCTCCTCTTAATCATATATATATATATATATTTTTTTTTTTTTTTTTTTTTTTTTTCATACTATTCGCCATTTCCCGCGATAGCGAGGTAGCGTTAAGAACAGAGGACTGGGCCTTTGAGGGAATACCCTCACCTGGCCCCCTTCTCTGTTCCTTCTTTTGGAAAATTAAAATAAAAAAATGAGAGGGGAGGATTTCCAGCCCCCCGCTCCCTTCCCTTTTAGTCGCCTTCTACGACACGCAGGGAATACGTGGGAAGTATTCTTTCTCCCCTATCCCCTATATGTGCTTGAACAGTTGCATTTTTTGTAAATGAAAAACATAAACATAATAAATATACTTATTAGTGAAAAGAGAACAACTCTGCTGCAAAGACACGAGCAGTAATTATGGTATATATATATATATATATATATATATATATATATATATACATAAAACAGATGTTTCTGCTAAGCTACCAACAGCGGAAATTCGTGTAACTAAAGTTCACATCAGCGACGTATGTAATCTATTACCACCAAGTCATTTGATCATTCTTCGACATCATTTCTCACCTATGAACACCGTGGATGAGCCACAAGACCCGAAATTGAGGCATCTGATAAGTCCATGAGAACAACTCAATGGTTCCCTTGAGGAAACAAATAATTGACGAGTTATAATCAGTTAATGACCACTTACAGCTAATTAATCATCATTCCCATCCGCCTGTGTATTGGCCTTATAGAAGGAGAGCACTAACACTGTCTACTACCCCCTTAGAAACGATAGATTTCTTCCGTTGCTTTTATTCGTTCTTCTTCTTCTTATTCCGTGAGGTCATATACCCTTTAACTTTACTATGACCCCCGGGACCAGGACGCGGGAGTCATATGCCATGAAGTGCACACACACACACAGACACCACCAAGCAAAGGTGAGGGGTCACTGGCGTGGGTGACCCTTACCCCTCGCTCAACTCCTACAAGACAAGCGATAATAATTCATAATAATAATAACAATAATGATAATATTAATAATGATAATAATAATAGTAATAATAATGATAATAATAATAATATTAATAATAATAATAATAATAATAATAATAATGATAATAATAATAATAATAATAATAATAATAATAATAATAATAATAATTACAATAATACTAATAATAATAATAATAATGATAATAATAATAATAATAATAATAAACGCAACTGCAAACTGATGTCAATGCGGACGAACAGAAAAACAAATGAAAGGATATTGTGAATATACACCAGCTGCTGGTGAGGTGGTGTGACCTGGTGCTGGCCCTCCCCGCCCACACCAGCTGTCTCTAGCAGTCACACAAACAGAGGTACATGACCAGCAGCACACTAGCAGCTCGTTCTGTCATTCCCTGGATATCCAGGAGCGCAAAGAAGCATCCCGCTTGGTCCAGGCTTTGCGGCCATAGGGGTGTCTGATCTCACGACTCGAGGCGTTGAAAGCATAGCATGATCAGGAATGGGTGGCTCGTGACCTTGCAACCATAGCAATGGCCTGAAACGATAGCTCGAGGCATTGCAACCATAGCGATGGCCTGAAACGGCAACTCGTAGCATTGCAACCATAGCAATGGTCTGAAACGGCAACTCGTGGCACTGCAGCCATAGCAATGGCCTGGAACGGCAACTCGAGGCGTTGCAACCATATCAATGGTCTGAAACGGCAACTCGTGGCACTGCAGCCATAGCAATGGCCTGGAACGGCAACTCGAGGCGTTGTAACCATATCAATGGCCTGAAACGGCAAGTCGAGGCGATGCCACCACACCATGGTCTGAACTGAAGACATTTCCCATCATACTTGACAGTCTCTCGTCCTTGAGCCTCAAAGCATTCAGATATGCGGTGAATATCACCCGGGAACTAGTTCATGTCTGGAGACCGACCGATCCCCTCCTCCCTCCCGAGAAAAAAAAGACGCTGAAGATTGTCACTGTGGCGAACACCGCGTCTGTGTTCACAGACCCAGAGGTAGAGAGCAACAGTGTCCACGGTAAAGTTCTGCTCTTGACATGGACATGGCGCGTGGCTAAATGCCTAATCAGGGGATTTCCTTTGGCTTAGGTTTGTTTGTGGCATCATCATCATCATCATCATCATCATCTCTTCAATTCTCATTAATCAACATGACCCAGATAGGCAAAGCTCTGGTTCAACAGACAAGGGAGGCTCAGGACGTCCGACATAACCCAGCGGATTTTTTCATCGAACTGCATTACCAACACACACACACACACCACAGAGCGTACGTCCTGGCTGTGTTCGTGGGGGACAAACCCCGCACAGCTGCAGCAGAAGTATGACACCGGCTGTTGGGAGGGAGGGAGGGATCGGCAGAAATTGGAGTCACAATGAACACAAACCAGTATAATGAACCCCATGTCTGAACGATGGTGTTTGCCGGCACATAAGATACGACCCGTTTATCTTCTACGCAGTAACTTATTATATTTGTTAACTCTAAGTATGGTGTAGATTCAGTATCAGCAGCAAACGTGGTTTGAATATGTTCATTCGAATTTTGCTCGGCCCGCGATCGGCTGCTGGTAGCTCCCGAACAAGTTCGCTTCGCCCACCAAAATACAAAGGATAGAGCCTCCTCATGGATATGGCTGCCCTCCCGCTAAGATTCGTAATGTTTCGTCTCTCTTTTTCTTGATGGACCAGACCCTGGCTGATGGACAAGACCCACGCAGTCCCGGCGTCTCTTAAGAGTTAATGGGAAAGACTCTCTGCCTGGCTATGTCCAGTACAGGGACTCTGAGGTCCTGGGGACCAGTGCCTTGTCATTGCCTAGCATCTAGTAGTACCAGCAGGAACATGAAACTTTGGTGACTTCTTAAATAATATATATAAATACTAGAAAACAAATCATCATATAGAGATAATAAAATATTACTTTCTTTTTATCTAATTCTCAAGGAATAACTCATATCCTTCTTTACTCATCTGTCTCTAACCACGATCAGACGGGCCAAGAAACAAATACCGATAAAGTGTGATCATTCGAGACAGTTTACTCCGCATACACACGTCGCCCGCCACCTCCTCCTCCTCTCCCAGCTTAGCTCCTCTCTCATTCTTCCCTGGCTAGACGCCGTCGCCCTCGTACGGGAGGGAGAATATTTTCTCCGCATGACAACTGTGGCCGATGTTTTGTTGACATTTTCAGCAGCGGACAACAACAGCGTGGGCAGGCTCAGGCTGCGGGGAGGGGGAGGCCCTCCGCACAGCCTGCCGCCCACACACACACACACACTGCCTCAGGACATGCATGGCAGCCAGCCTAGCCGCAGGGGAGGGAAGACAGTCTCCAACACTTCGTGAGATGACACACACACGAGAGAGTGAAGGAAGGTCGTGTCTGTTTTAATAGCGGTTATGACACGCGGTATAAATCTAGCCTGTCTGACCACATGTTTAGAAAGACACTCTCTTTTTTTTTTTTTAAGGAATTCTGAGCTCTGCATTCCATTCTTGACGGATGTCTTGTGACAGGGAGCCGTGCTAAAACGTAGACTACATCCCGGGTATATATAGTTTGAAAGAAATATATATATATATATATATATATATATATATATATATATATATATATATATATATATATATATATATATTTTTTTTTTTTTTTTTTTTTTTTTTTTTATACTTTGTCGCTGTCTCCCGCGTTTGCGAGGTAGCGCAAGGAAACAGACGAAAGAAATGGCCCAACCCCCCCCCCCCCATACACATGTACATACACACGTCCACACACGCAAATACACATACCTACACAGCTTTCCATGGTTTACCCCAGACGCTTCACATGCCTTGCTTCAATCCACTGACAGCACGTCAACCCCTGTATACCACATGACTCCAATTCACTCTATTTCTTGCCCTCCTTTCACCCTCCTGCATGTTCAGGCCCCGATCACACAAAATCTTTTTCACTCCATCTTTCCACCTCCAATTTGGTCTCCCTCTTCTCCTCGTTCCCTCCACCTCCGACACATATATCCTCTTGGTCAATCTCTCCTCACTCATTCTCTCCATGTGCCCAAACCATTTCAAAACACCCTCTTCTGCTCTCTCAACCACGCTCTTTTTATTTCCACACATCTCTCTTACCCTTACGTTACTTACTCGATCAAACCACCTCACACCACACATTGTCCTCAAACATCTCATTTCCAGCACATCCATCCTCCTGCGCACATCTCTATCCACAGCCCACGCCTCGCAACCATACAACATTGTTGGAACCACTATTCCCTCAAACATACCCATTTTTGCTTTCCGAGATAGTGTTCTCGACTTCCACACATTTTTCAAGGCTCCCAAAATTTTCGCCCCCTCCCCCACCCTATGATCCACTTCCGCTTCCATGGTTCCATCCGCTGACAGATCCACTCCCAGATATCTAAAACACTTCACTTCCTCCAGTTTTTCTCCATTCAAACTCACCTCCCAATTGACTTGACCCTCACCCCTACTGTACCTAATAACCTTGCTCTTATTCACATTTACTCTCAACTTTCTTCTTCCACACACTTTACCAAACTCAGTCACCAGCTTCTGCAGTTTCTCACATGAATCAGCCACCAGCGCTGTATCATCAGCGAACAACAACTGACTCACTTCCCAAGCTCTCTCATCCCCAACAGACTTCATACTTGCCCCTCTTTCCAGGACTCTTGCATTTACCTCCCTTACAACCCCATCCATAAACAAATTAAACAACCATGGAGACATCACACACCCCTGCCGCAAACCTACATTCACTGAGAACCAATCACTTTCCTCTCTTCCTACACGTACACATGCCTTACATCCTCGATAAAAACTTTTCACTGCTTCTAACAACTTGCCTCCCACACCATATATTCTTAATACCTTCCACAGAGCATCTCTATCAACTCTATCATATGCCTTCTCCAGATCCATAAATGCTACATACAAATCCATTTGCTTTTCTAAGTATTTCTCACATACATTCTTCAAAGCAAACACCTGATCCACACATCCTCTACCACTTCTGAAACCACACTGCTCTTCCCCAATCTGATGCTCTGTACATGCCTTCACCCTCTCAATCAATACCCTCCCATATAATTTACCAGGAATACTCAACAAACTTATACCTCTGTAATTTGAGCACTCACTCTTATCCCCTTTGCCTTTGTACAATGGCACTATGCACGCATTCCGCCAATCCTCAGGCACCTCACCATGAGTCATACATACATTAAATAACCTTACCAACCAGTCAACAATACAGTCACCCCCTTTCTTAATAAATTCCACTGCAATACCATCCAAACCTGCTGCCTTGCCGGCTTTCATCTTCCGCAAAGCTTTTACTACCTCTTCTCTGTTTACCAAATCATTTTCCCTAACCCTCTCACTTTGCACACCACCTCGACCAAAACACCCTATATCTGCCACTCTGTCATCAGACACATTCAACAAACCTTCAAAATACTCATTCCATCTCCTTCTCACATCACCGCTACTTGTTATCACCTCCCCATTTACGCCCTTCACTGAAGTTCCCATTTGCTCCCTTGTCTTACGCACCCTATTTACCTCCTTCCAGAACATCTTTTTATTTTCCCTAAAATTTACTGATAGTCTCTCACCCCAACTCTCATTTGCCCTTTTTTTCACCTCTTGCACCTTTCTCTTGACCTCCTGTCTCTTTCTTTTATACTTCTCCCACTCAATTGCATTTTTTCCCTGCAAAAATCGTCCAAATGCCTCTCTCTTCTCTTTCACTAATACTCTTACTTCTTCATCCCACCACTCACTACCCTTTCTAAACAGCCCACCTCCCACTCTTCTCATGCCACAAGCATATATATATATATATATATATATATATATATATATATATTCCTTTTATATAAATCACATGTTTACAGACGCAGCAGTGGCTCATACAGTCACATGTTGAGTCAATTCCTGTTGCGTTGTGCAAGAGGGAACCCGAAAGCACACACACACACACACACACACACACACACACACACACACACACACACACACACATGACTTGGCAAGATGTACACCGGTACTCTCGCGGAAGGTTCGAACCTGGGTCGTGTGATGGTAGACGGTGCCCAGTGATTGGGAGACACGCCAGACTAGATCCTCACGTACTCGAGGAGCTAACTCACTCACCGCCACATGCCTACATGAAGCGCGTGTGGTAGTTATACCACCACACACACACACACACACACGACCTGCTCTGACGCAAAGCAAACCAGCTCATTTGCTCCGTCACCTGGACAAACATCAGTGCGGGACGCCTTGAGGGAAACATTGCCAGGGTGCGGTAGGCTGGGATTGGACTGATTTGTGCCAGTATCCCTCGCAAATTCACCGTGCACCCTATGCTCATCCTGTGGGCGGTAGCGCAAAAAGGATTACAGGGAGTCACAAAGGGTCTTAGTCAGACCCCCAGTGGGTTGCGCACCCCATGCTCATCCTGTGGGCGGTAGAGCAAAAGGATTACAGGGGGCCTTAAAGGGTCTAAGAACCCCACTGACTTTGAAGTGGTGGCATTACCCTAACCGCTCCTCTACCATCATCTGAAAACTCCATTTCCACTCTCCTTACGTCTCACTACTCCCACGTTCTCTCCTGCCTTTCCTCTTGCCAACAGCGAGGCTTGGCTATGAATTAATCCCTGACCTTGACCTAACACTCCACGCCGCGTTGAGAACCAGGTCGCTTAATTGTATCCAAGTGATGGAACATAAAGTGCTTCCGGAGAGGGAGGGAGAGAGAGAGTGGAGAAGGAAAAGTAAGCCAATCATCATCAGATAAGACATCAAGATAATTGGGTCGGATGAGGGGGAAATATCGCCCCAGTCATTCTAGAAATAACCAGAGGACAATTCGTCGAGGAAAGTGAGGCAAGTAACTCGGAGCAAAAACAAATATATATATGTGTCTTATTTTGTGCTTCGTTGCGTCAAGGTGTATTACGACACCCGTCTGGCGAAGGCCGCTGCCAGACGTTACCTAGGAGGGAGGGTGGAGGCCTCATAGAAGTAGTAGTTCCTCCTCCTCCCTCCATCAGACCAGCTGTCCCTCTTCCCAACTCACCGGATGGCTAAGGCCTCCCCAGCGAGGCCTGAGCCAACGTATACCACGTACTGCCCTATACAGGTACCCCCCTCACACAACACTCGATCCCACCCCAGTCAGCAAAGCAACAGATTCTGATACCATTTCCGTGTAAGAAGCTGTCAACAAACACTTCAGGAGGACTTGATTCTGCTGTTTCAAATGTCTGAGAGGCGAGAGGAGGCAACGCCCTCCCTAGCCAGAGCTGTACGAGCCAGGGGCAACACACATCCTAGGAACGCCTTGTTTCTCCGTTGCTCTTCTCTCGGCGGTTATGTACGCCGGGGACATACGGATCTCGGGCGAAAACAAGGGTTCGATTACCTCACACTTGCCTCAGCTCCTCTCGTGTGACAGTCTAGTGAACTGACCTTTGACCCCCCCCCACCTGCCTCGACCCCCTGCAGTGTGACACTCAGGTGACTGACCTCCGACACCGCCTGCTCGTTTACACAGAGATGGCTCCCTCCTCTCCCCATCACTAGCACCCTATTCCACCATTAGCACCCATCACTATCACTCATCTCCCTCTCCGTCCCCTTCACTATTAGTGGTCCTCCTCCCAGTCAATATATCCTCCTGGCTTAGGTTGGTGTGTGTGCGTGTGTGTGTGTGTGTGTGTGTTTGTGTGTGTATGTGTGTGCGTGTACACAGAGCAGGAAGGACATGGTACATAAATACAAGGTCAAGAGACGGGAAACACGAGTGTAGACTCTCTCCCCACAACACACATTTAGTAATCACACACACGTCTACCGCTCCCATGACACCCACACACCACCGTTCCACACACCCGTGCCCCCTACACCAGCAGAACGATTAACCATTACCGGACTAAGTCACACAATACGTGGCAGATAAAGATACTCAAAAAGCGGAGGATCGTATATATACGTCACCCATCACCAATAATTAATTAATTCTTTGAGAAAAGTTACATTTGGGCATGACGGCTCACACAGCGCCGAAATTCGGAGGCACACTGCTGGTGCGATGAGGCGTACTGGAAGTCTTAACAGGAGACGGAGATGTTATGCGTCCTGAGGTGTTGGCTACTGCCTGCTCCATCACCCAGGAGGGTGGGGGATGTAGCTCCCGAGGTGATGGCTCCTGTCTGAGCTATCCAGAGGAGGAGGACCTTGTGAAGCTCCTGAGGTATTGGTTCCTGCCTGAGCTACCCAGGGGAGTGGGGGATCTTGTAAGGCACCTGCATGAGCCACCGGTAGCACCCTGTATATCGAGCTGGGAGAGCAGCATCAGGTCAATGCTCGTCAGAGGCGACAGAATCGTGTGGGTCAGTATAGAGAAGGTCGTCTGACGCAGCAGGAGCGACACACCTGTTTCGTTCAGCTATGGTAGGACTCGGGTTCAACAGAGACAGGACCGAGTCAGCAGTGACAGGTGTGAGTCAGCAGAGACACGTAAAGTCAGTCAGCAATGTCAGAAGTCGGTCTGTCAGGAGTAACGTAGTGAGTCTGTCTGGGTCAGCAGCCATAGGTCATGGAGTGAGGTTCGGTGAGTGACGAGTCTTGCGAAATGAACCCACTTAGGGTGGGTGGGTGTGAGTCAGGATGGGTCGGACCCACGTTAAGGTGCCAACATTCAGACCTAAACACAACAAGACTCCTCCTCCTCAGAGTCTGGCGTGATCTGAAGTGGGTAACTTGTACCTTATCTGCCTCCCACGTCACCATGGCTCCTCCACATGATAGCAACAGCCGTCAGTGAGCATCAAGGTCACGGGACGCCCCCCCCCCCCCCCTACGGCTGGCGGCGCACTTCCTCCACTGACTCTAAATCTTTAAAGTAATTATCCAATTAAACACCTAACACATCTAACTGTTAAACTTGACCCCTTTTAACATTGCCCTTGTTAAACATCCAGCTTTTCAGCTGAAGATGGACACCGTGTTTCGTCGAACCTCATACTATTTTACGAACGTCCGTCGAGATGAAATAAATGGAGGGAAGAAGACGGTGTTGAGGGACCTTGCAGCCGCGACGCCAACGATAACCTGGAGTGTTGTGGTAAAACTTAAGGACCACCCCGACCATAAGTCTGTACCCTGAGAGCTTCCCTACGACTTACGATCGCAATCCGACCCTTCCTAGCCAGACGCCCTTCTCTCTCTCTCTCTCTCTCTCTCTCTCTCTCTCTCTCTCTCTCTCTCTCTCTCTCTCTCTCTCTCTCTCTCTCTCAAGGCTGACCGCAGAGGTCCATCCCAGTGTTAGCGCCTGGACCACTGCCATGCGTGGGGGGGGGGGGAGTGCCAGCATGGACCAGTGCCATGTCTGGGCCAGTAGCACTCTGGATCAATGCCATACCTCGGCCAGTGCCAACCTGGACCCCTGTCATGCCCGGTCCACCGTAAAAAAAAAAAAAAAAAAACGGGGCTATTGCAAAATCCTGAGCCAATGCAACAAGCAGGTTATCATCAGGGCAACTGCAAACGCACAGTTATCTCAGGTCACCTGGACCAGTGCCACATCTGGGTTGGAGATAAGGCCATAATCCCTTCCATTCACGCAACTAGTTACAGAACTTTGTCTATCTGATAAGCTCAAGTTTTTCCCCCCCTCTGCTCGATAACGTCCCTCGTCCACTGGGTTGTGTGGGAAGAGGAGGACCGGGTCTTATGTCAGCATTCCATACGTTACCTCACCCTTGCACGTACTCTGTGCTCCATACTTGCCTCCACCTGGCTGTGTGGGAAGAGGAGGACCGGGTTTTATGTCAGCATTCCATACGTTACCTCACCCTTGCACGTACTCTGTGCTCCATACTTGCCTCCACCTGGCTGTGTGGGAAGAGGAGGACCGGGTCTTATGTCAGCATTCCATACGTTACCTCACCCTTGCACGTACTCTGTGCCCTATACTTGCCTCCACCTACCCCCTTCACCCATGGTAGGATTGGAACGTTTTATCTACGTATGTTTAGACAACTCAAACTCGCCTCATTCATCGGTGCCTTGTGCTTACCACGCTGACGAGTGTTCCACGCCAACACACCAGACAATAATGGATTAGTGTGTGTGTGTGTGTGTGTGTGTGTTCGACGGTCGCTGGTGAGGGTGAGAGCTGTGTGTGTGTGTGTGTTCGACGGTCGCTGGTGAGGCTGAGAGCTGTGTGTGTGTGTGTGTGTGTGTGTGTGTGTGTGTGTGTCGCGTGCCTCTCACTGCGAGTCTAAACACATCAGTATATGAACACGGACCAACTGTATTCCACCTATGGTTCATCTGTGACCCCTTTCCACTACCTACGTAACGACATGATCCCACAAAAAGAACCTCGAACTACCCCGCTAATCTGGTCTCGGGAGTCCCACGCGTGAGTCACACGCGTCTGCTTGACACGACGATAAAGTCGTCAGCTTGACAGACGGACTTAACCTTTCGCCACCACCACCACCCCAGCGGCACCACTGCAAGCTGGCGGTCTCGCGTGGTGTACCACACCCCCTTCCCTCCTTCTCCTCGCAGATCATCAACAAACATGAAGGCTTCCTGCCGTGAGCCTCTCTTGGTGGGAGGAGCTGTGGAGGTTACCAGACCGGTGAGGAACTGCCTCACATCCTCTGGCCAGCCCAATGGTCCTCACAACCCGGGGCATACCCAAGCCACAACCTCAGCGTGGGAAACCAACCTGGACTCTCTCTCTCTCTCTCTCTCTCTCTCTCTCTCTCTCTCTCTCTCTCTCTCTCTCTCTCTCTCTCTCTGAACTTCCCTGGGATATTCTAAACTGATCCACATCGCCAAGGCTGAACTTTCCTAGGATATTCTGAACTTTGATCCACATCCCCAAGACTGAACTTTCCCGGGATATTCTGAACTTTGATCCACATCCCCAAGGCTGAACTTTCCTGGGATGCTCTGAACTTTGATCCACATCCCCAAGGCTGAACTTTCCTGGGATGTTCTGAACTTTGATCCACATCCCCAAGGCTGAACTTTCCCGGGATATTCTAAACTTTGATCCACATCCCCAGCCTAGACAGGGAGTTTTAGTTTTATCACATACGATTCACTGAGAAAAATTGCTTGATGCGTGATTACGTACAATACCTTAAATGCAGACCTTGATCATGGTGACCTACCTACATACATACTTGCCTTCCTACCTACGGAGAAGTTTCGCCATGAAGCAGCGCTATATAGCGTACCGCTTGACGACGAGAGAGAGAGAGAGAGAGAGAGAGAGAGAGAGAGAGAGAGAGAGAGAGAGAGAGAGAGAGAGAGAGAGAGGCTGTTGACAGCATCAGTTCTCTGTTTCCTGTCCACTGCTCGGCAACACTTATCAACCTTCCCTTTGTCCCAGCCATCAGAAGAGACACAATGTCTGCTAATTATTACCTTCCCTGCTAAGCTCGCGGCACGTGTGTGTGTGTGGGGGGGGGGGGGGGTGTCACACAGGCCCCGGCCACGTGACCCCGATGGCTAGCAGAAAGCCGAGGCCACGTCCGGTAGCTCCCCCCAACCCCAAGTGTCAAGAGGGTGTTTGAGTCAGGCGTGCAGGTGTGGAGGACCCCCTAACACCAGTGGGAAGGGAGGGAAGGAGAGAGAGAGAGAGAGAGAGAGAGAGAGAGAGAGAGAGAGAGAGAGAGAGAGAGAGAGAGAGAGAGAGAGGTCACGGGTTACATCTTGGCAGTTGGAGGTTCGTATGTTATATGGAAGTGCGCGTTCATATGTACTATATATATATATATATATATATATATATATATATATATATATATATATATATATATATATATATATTGTTTGGGGTATTCAGTTACCCGGTGGCGACTCTAACGACCCACAACACAGAAGATGCATCAACTGCTCGTGAAAAATTACCTTTAGTCTACCTTCTCCCGGACGATGGTGGCACGGCCTTACAGACGCTACAGCGAGGTGAACTGAAAGTTACAGCAGGTCAGGTCAGGTCAGAGAGAAGACAGAAGAGATGGGACAGGTCATCGGAGGCTTCGGAATGCCTTCTTAAGTCAGGCCACAACGAGGGGTCGAAGGACGCAACACCGGGGGCAATGACGCGCTGAGACACACACACACACACACACACACACACACACACACACACACACACTCACACACAACACACACGGAGGCTCGGTGGGACGGTACAAACGTTTGTTCCATAGAGTAGGTACTGTACAAACGTTTGTTCCATAGAGTAGGGACGGTACAAACGTTTGTTCCATAGAGTAGGGACGGTACAAAAGTTTGTTCCATAGAGTAGGGACGGTACAGACGTTTGTTCCATAGAGTAGGGACGGTACAAACGTTTGTTCCATAGAGTAGGGACGGTACAGACGTTTGTTCCATAGAGTAGGGACGGTACAAACGTTTGTTCCAAGAAGCCAAGACGGTACAGACGATTTTTACAAGAGGTCGAGACGGTACAAACGTTTGTTCCATGGAGTCGGGACGGTACAGACGTTTGTCCCAAGGATCTGGGACCCGACAGCGTATACGTTTGTTCCAAGGAGCAGTTCCTGCCATCAATGATGTACCGAGAGGTCGATGATGACTTCACAACACTGTTCTGCCTTGACCCTTACCCTATGGCATGACATCACAGCTAATCATATGACGTCAACGATACCACTGTCACAGATAATCGTATGACGTCAGCTATAGCATCATCAGTCTATCTATCATATGACATCAGTGATAACATCTGCCAGGTGATATCTGACATTAAAGACGTCAGCAGTCATCAAGACGAAGATGACACTGGTGTTATCTTACCGACTGTGACAAGAAGACTCGCGATAACACAAGGGAGGAAGATAACCAAGAAGCTCCACTTTATCAAGACAGTAACACTTAAACGTAAAGTGAAGCACTTGTAGAGGCGCTACTTAAAAAGGACCCTTGTGTCTCACTTTCCACACGAGGTTGTAAGAATGGATTCACAATATTTTGAAGGGGTTGCAGGAAGGGAAAGGTTGTAGGAAGGTTGTATGATGTCTACAATATTGTAAAAGCGACCACCTGTCTGCATACGAATCTTTAACAAAGATTTCGGTCCCTCGCGAGACAAGGCAACACAGGTAGATGACTCCTTCTTAATCCCTTACAGTAAACTCGGGGAGGGGGAAAGGGAAGATGTACCTCGTGATGGAGACAGATAACCATACAGTCACGCTGAAGTAAGTTTACTGAGCAGATGTGTACTTTCGGGAGTCTAGTTTATTTTGTGATCGGCTGAGTTTACCTTGTATTTGTGTAGCTAGGCTTTCTTTCATGTTCAGTACTGAGGGGTTATTTAATACTTGTGCTCTAAAGTGAGACCTAAAGACAGTTTACCGGGTAATTATCTCCCAAGCACTCATTTGCTATAGCGAGTTTACTTAGCGAGAGGGTACTGTATAGTGAGTTTACCCCTACTGTGTTCTGTGGAAAGCTACAGAGCTGTTGTATTCTGTAGTTTACGTAATACATCTTTTTTTCTAAGTTGTAGACCAAAGATGTGGACAACAAAACTCGCTGAAATCAAGACTTAAAAGAAAAAAGTATCAGAGAAAGAAAAGTGGAAAAAAGTGATGCAGAAGTTGAGTTCTCGAAGCGGAAAAAAAACTTTACCTAAGAAGTTTTCTGTGGACAGTTTACCTACAACTTGTGTTGTAAACAGGTCACCTAGTAGCTAGGTTCTGTAAAGTCTACCCACACAGTAGAGTTTACCGAGCACTTGGGCACTTTAGACATATATTCCCATGCACTTGCGCTCTGCAGTGAAACAGCCTACCTTTTGTAACCTATTCTGTGCACAACGTCAGACTCGCTACGCAGTTGTAGGACCCGGTCAAGGCAAGGTCATTTCCCCATGTTATGAAGCTTCCTATAGAACGCGCAGCCAGTGGCGTCAACCTAGGTCTCCTCAGCCACCTCGTCAGAGCTTATAATCCTCAATTCCACCGCCGAGTCCAGCCAAGGGGTATCTATGGGTTCACTGACTCCCGCCCCTGTTTCAAATAGGAAGTCTCTTCCCCGAAGCGTTGCGCCTCGGCAGTATATATTCGTCAGGCTGACGCGTAAAAACAAGTTATGAAGAATTTCCAACAACTCTTATGTACCGGTATATTGACGTCTTCAACGCAATTCATCAGCACGATAAGGTAAATGGAGGATCGGAAGCGTAGTCGCAACAGGAGAAACGAACGTGTGTTTGGTCAGCGACACACCCGAGGGGGACGGAGGCCGTGTGCGAGGCCCCTGCCTTAGTCGTGGTGTTGGCTCAGACGAGTAATCAAACCTGACGTGTATCCTCGGGCCATCCAGACCCTACCGGGTGGGTGTCCTCGACCCCGGCCTCTGGGGGTCACAGGGGCCAAAAACGTGACGGAAACACACCATGTGTACATGTCTGCTTCTGGTGCGGTGTTGTGGTTGGAAATTATAATCCAAAATGTTTGCTATATACATTTCGTTATTCATACCGTCGCAGCAATGTAATAAAATAATTTCGACGCATATCTAACGAAGATGTAAGCCTAAAATGTATATTCTATGCTGTGATATATATATATATATATATATATATATATATATATATATATATATATATATATATATATATATTTATTTTCCTTTGTCGCTGTCTCCCGCGTTTGCGAGGTAGCGCAAGGAAACAGACGAAAGAAATGGCCCAACCCACCCCCATACACATGTACATACATACACGTCCACACACGCAAATATACATACCTATACATCTCAATGTACACATATATATACACACACAGACACACACACACACTTACACATGTACATAATTCACAGTCTGCCCCTACTCATTCCCATCGCCACCCCGCCACACACGAAATAACATCCCCCTCCCCCCTCATGTGTGCGAGGTAGAGCTAGGATTACTATCAATACTGACTTCATTATATTTCTATAAAGGAAACCGCCTTTTGTCTGCACTCCTCCACCTGCCCCTGGTTCAAAGCGCAGTGTAGTAAATAATACCGGTGCAAACACGACCGCACCTAGAGTACAGTAACTTCATGGAAACACCGGAGCTGTTTCGCTCGAACGGGTTCAGCATTCACTCGGAGGTTCATTTGCCCGACATTCGTTCATCGATGTATTTTCTACTGTAGGGCTTTGATCTGACCATTTCCCTGCCCTTGTTATCTCGGCTAACAAAAAGGATAAAATACGATACACATTTACTGCAACCAGAACTGATCACGATACCCACTCCACTTTCTATGATCTGCAGTATTACAATTGTATATGTCCATCTTCGTTTCCTACTTCATAAAATTCTTCTATTCCTTGACTCAAAACTCCTCCGACGACCCACTCTCTCTCCATCGGATTTGCACTATACACGTATTTGGGACGTGTGTGTGTGTGTGTGTGTGTACAAACAAGTTCCGCGCCATCATGAGCACTCAAACAGCACCTAGCAACTATTTATGCCACGTAAGCTATCACCAAGTTACCCGGACATGAGCGTTTCATGGCACTAAACAATTCCCGGATCTCGGTAGACATAATCAAATGCAGCGTTCGTGCGTCTCACGGCGTCAATCGGTAACCGTGGAACAAAAACTGTGATAACGCAAGATGGAATATGGAAAAATTAATTAAGAGTGTGGTAAAAAACGCTCTTAGACTCTTAAGAAAAGTACTTCAAAATTTTTTTCTTCCTTGCACCCTACCTACCTTTCTCCGGTGACGTAATACTTTCTAAAAGATCACAGGAAAGATTGATTGTGTGTACTGGGGCCCATTCGTTAAAAATGCTGAATGTCTTGCGAGCTATTAGAATGTACGTTTGACCATCATTGTTCGCGACCGCGTTTGTTGCAAGATTTGATGGCTATGTGACAATAAAAAAAAAAATTTTCAGCTTCCCTGACAGCCTTCTTCATCATAGTCATGTCAACCCTTGGCGGGTATATTGCCACAACGCTGAAAGGCGAAGGTCACAGTTAGGCCCAAATTACAGAAAGATCTTGGTATTTAACGTACCTTAAAAGCATTCCTAAACATACCTAAAGTTAGACTGCTACGCGTCTGGTGCTACCGAGTGAATCAAAAGGCATTTTGTTGAATTTGTCCTTAAGTATTGCGGAATCTAAGTTCGGAATCTAAGTTCGGAATCTAAGATAACGTACACGAAAAACAATTATTGAACTTTCTGACCAACTGAAGCAAACATATACATTTTCCCCATTCTCTTTTTACCAGCTTAACAAATATGTACGTCAGAACTCTACTTTCACGTCTAGATTACTTTCACATCCAACTTTTCTAATAAATGTCTACCAGCATGGATGGAATGTAAACCTTTTTCCTACGCTACTGAAATAAATTAATATACATACATACATACCTCGCAAACGCGGGAGACAGCGGCAAAAAAAAAAAAAAAAAAAAAAAAATATAAAATGCATACGAGACACTTGGGTTTTATGAAACTTTTCGCTTTACAAAGAAAGTTCAAACGCTTAAAACACTGCTTATTAAATTAACAAAATATATCAAAATCAATAACTTATGTTCTTCATACTAAAAAAAAGTGAATTCTTATTTGCAATATAAGTGCTGAAGTCTAACCTAACGAGAGAGAGAGAGAGAGAGAGAGAGAGAGAGAGAGAGAGAGAGAGAGAATCAGCACTTCATTTTCTCAACCTCACCCATTATCATCTACCTAGGATAATGGATGGATAGCCTGCCTTAAAATTTGATGAAAGCGTCGTTGTCCCCGTGTTCTCCAGTGTTCTCCGAAACATAGTGAAATGCCTCGACTAAAACTTTAGCAGCTGGCAAGCCTGACTACAATACAGCTATATATATGTTGTTGATATGGAATAAGGTTCGAATAATCATCTGACCGATGCTAAAAGGTGGTAATCATTTCAGTCATAATTTTTTTTTTTTTTTTTTTTTTTTTTTTCGCTGTCTCCCGCGTTTGCGAGGTAGCGCAAGGAAACAGACGAAAGAAATGGCCCAACCCCCCCCCCATACACATGTACATACACACGTCCACACACGCAAATATACATACCTACACAGCTTTCCATGGTTTACCCCAGACGCTTCACATGCCTTGATTCAATCCACTGACAGCACGTCAACCCCTGTATACCACATCGCTCCAATTCACTCTATTCCTTGCCCTCCTTTCACCCTCCTGCATGTTCAGGCCCCGATCACACAAAATCTTTTTCACTCCATCTTTCCACCTCCAATTTGGTCTCCCTCTTCTCCTCGTTCCCTCCACCTCCGACACATATATCCTCTTGGTCAATCTTTCCTCACTCATTCTCTCCATGTGCCCAAACCATTTCAAAACACCCTCTTCTGCTCTCTCAACCACGCTCTTTTTATTTCCACACATCTCTCTTACCCTTACGTTACTTACTCGATCAAACCACCTCACACCACACATTTTCCTCAAACATCTCATTTCCAGCACATCCATCCTCCTGTGCACATCTCTATCCATAGCCCACGCCTCGCAACCATACAACATTGTTGGAACCACTATTCCTTCAAACATACCCATTTTTGCTTTCCGAGATAATGTTCTCGACTTCCACACATTTTTCAATTACAACTCTTTAAATCGATTCAAAATCTGTAAGTCAAAAAAATCATGTCTCAGAGACTATTTACCTGGACCTCAGGAAATTCAGTGACGTGTTTGGAAGGTCTAATCGCACTTATGAGATGAAGCGAACACAGAAATGCTTTCCTTACATAGATGTTTCCACCAAATCCCAGGAACAGACTTCTGTATTTCAATGTACATACTGTAAGAAAAAAGAAAAAAGAAATAAATAAAAGAAAGTAACTTATCAATTGCTTGTGAAATAATAAGTCAACACGGAGGAAGAATTCTGAAAAATACCCATTGGTATGGACTCATTAGCAGCCCTGCTTTCATGGTGTTAATATATTGATTGTTAACTTTTTTTGGAAACATTATACATTTCAGAATGCTCTGTGGACATAAAGTCTCTTGATTACATATTTACTATTAACGCATTTTGAGGGAAAGTTCTCTAGAATCACGACTTCTTTCCAGTTCCTTGCAAAGAATCAATAAAATTCAAGGTAATAGGCTCAAGAAGCTGGAACCATTCTTTCAGTCACTGCTTTCCCATACACTTTACCATACATAATCAACAGAATGGCACCTTTATAATCCACACACACAGTTTCACCCTTGCCTTTATACAAGAGCATTATACATGAATACCTCTATCTTGAGAATCTCTACTGTCATCTCATCCAATCCTGACACTACCAATTTTCACTACATCCCTTCATTATATCAATCGCCATGAGTCTCTCATTCCACATTCTACCTCATCTAAGACATGCATCCACCTCATCATCCCACAGATTTAAGTCTTTCAAAATACTCTATAAATTTTTTCACATCTTTATCATTTATTGCTTCTACATTTTCTGCTCTCACACAGTTCAACCACCTTCCAAAATATTTCTGTTTTCTTAATTCTCTCTCCTAGCAGCACAGCTGCTCTTCTCAACTCTCATACCTTTCTCCTGACCTCTCATTGTATTCTATTGCACTCCTTACAATCACTCGCACTGCTTTGTCAATGCACATTCACAAGCTATTTTACTTCCTTATTCCACCTCTAATTACCCTTTTCATATGTCCACATCCCACCTTCTGGATAGCAAACATTTAAGAACTGTTTCCTTGAACGCTTCCACTCATCTGCCACTCCCCTAGAATATGTATGGCAGTAGAAACAGTATAAATCAAGCAAAGTTATGCTTTAGCCCTACCTTTTTAGTAAGATCTCAATACAGACAGGTATGTAGTTATTAGTTTCATTAACTCTTACCATATGCAATTCTTTTCTCAATCTGTCCTGATATCTATAAACACAGGACACCTTTCCAAGCTTGCTCACTCTCACCACTTCTTTCACATGTCTGTCATTTCCTCATTTTCTTGAAACAACCCGCAAAGTCCACATTCACTTCCACCAGTAAATGATCAGACACGACACCTGCCACCCATTTTTACCTTGTTCATGCCCAACAAAAACTCTCCTGTTGACCCCACTCAACTAAGTATACTTATGAATGCACCTCTTCTTCAGCCATGTATTTCCAATCACTATTATTCCTTCAGCACAAAACTCAATAAGCATTCCCCCCCATCTCCATTTACACCCAGGTAAGATAAAATCATACCCTTTGTTGCTGACATCCACCCCTGCATCAGAACTGCCAAAACCATCACTCACCTCAACCCAAAGTGCATTTCTTTCTTCTTCACTTTTCTTCCTACCTGGAGCATTTTAACAATCAACCACCTCTCTTAGCTACATACATTCCATCCCACATCATTGCTGAGCAAATTTCTGTGCATTCTCCAACAAAATTCTTTTCAAAAGAACTAACCCCCTCTTCTGCTTGTTCTCTCATAACCTTGGCCATTCTATCTCCATCCAGTTTTACTTTGTTTCAATCAGAGCCAGAAAATTTTAGTCTTTTTCGTCAAAAACTGCACCTATCCACTCTTTTCATTCTGATAACAACCATACACATTCCTCTTCTCCTGTTTTTGAAGTTATAATACATGTATGGAGGGTTTCCAGGCTATCTGATCCCACCTATCAGTTACTTCATGTGACAAGTATCAAATATGTCTGTAGTTTTTTCTCCCAGGAATACAGTTTGATTTTATTAAATCTGCATTCCTACCCAGCTTACTGACACTAAGAAGAATAATCAGCTCTTCAGCTCTCTTTATGTATTCTAGTTTTTTGGTGATCTCTTAAAAATCACCATACAGCCACAAGTCCAGCTTCAAGGAGGTTTCACCAAATGCTCTAAAAAATAATCCTTATCTGCAGTCTAAACCATGAACTCCTAATACTGGCTGCAAACAATTATACCACAATCACAAAAGCCCGTACAATCATGTTCTGTAAAGGTTCCTCATTTTACAAGCTTCACTATTCAAGCAATAAAACTGCATCGTAAGTCATTCTAAGATGTGAATTCAAAATTTCCATTCTCCAACATGCCTAAAATATTCACATTATAATGAGTCTTGCAAGACCACCTTTTCACTCAAGTTACAATTCTGCAGTACTAAGCAAATATAAACCAATTTCCCCAAACAGAAATCAATAAAGAATGATACACGCATCATCGCAAAATAAAACTATATTTGATCATCCAAGTGATGACTAGTCAGCAGTCACATACTACACTGCAAGCAATGTCCCTTTGAATTTGCTTTCAAAGTCTGAAATCATTTGACATCCACCTTCATTGCAATATTAAGAACAGTTCAGATTACTAATCTTTTGCATAGCCACAAATAACTTTCTCAGTCTAACCATAAAAACCTTAGATTCACATTACTTTGACACAATTTTCTAATATAAAATCTTTTGTATGAGTCACACTGTATAGAAAGTGACAAGGAAATCAGTCTTTTGCCAACAATATCTACTGTCCTTTACCTATGGCGCTTTGAAAGACACACTTTAAACAATCCAGTTCTGTCATGCTAGCTGAAACATAATAGTAAGGCCAACTATGCCACAAAATATCCACTCCTCTGCTACCCTAACCTCCTACTAATTCCTCTTCTGTATATCTGGACTGCTTCATCCTTCACATCACAGGACCCTCATTCTTTTACATTGTGATAGCTTATTTCTTACTCTGCAAGCACATGCAAAACTCTCATTTGTGTCACAAATAAAAATCATAGAGAAATCTTCATAATGCTTGCTTTCACATGGCCACTTTGTCTCTAACAGAACTATGTGAGAAAATGTATGCTACTAAGATGTACCCTGGTATCTCACTGGATTACCCCCACCTACTCACAACACCCTTATTCTTTTTCGGTAAGTTACCTTCATTCTTTACTCTACAAATAAAGTATGTGCAAAATTCTCATTTGGGTACAAAAGAGATATCTTCACAAAACTTCATTTCACACTGCTGTAAGAGTTCTAATTATAAAAAGCAAAGAAAGATATCATGCTATAATTATCAAATCTTCTATTCATAATTATAATTCTGTTTAAGTCAGCACAATGCAATGAAGCGCTGATATACTTTTCAATAAGGTAACATTTGACATGATTAAGTGTATACCTCACTTCCCCTATGAAACTAACGGGTCCCTTGTATCTGATCAAGTTGTCTTTGTTGTCTGGTGATTGTAAGTTTTGCCTGTCTTAGCTCATGGACAAGGTGTGCAGCAGGAGTATCTTCTGATATACTTTCCAACAAAGTAACTTTTTGCAGAAGGGTTTCCTTATCTTCTAATAGAGCTTCTTCACGAGCAGCAGCTTCACGAACTACTTGCTTCACATGAGCAAGTAAGCGTGCTTTTTGACGCAATTCTTCTTCTAAAGTACCTATTCTAGATTCATACTCAAGCACCAAAGCTGCTCCACTTACCCTCTGGGTCAGTGGACTGCGCCTCTCAGACAGCAGTCTTTCTTCCTCTTCCTCTTTCTGTTGTAAACGATTTCTGAGAGCAGCAATTTCCTCCAAAGCACCTTTGAGCCGTGACTCCAGACTGTGCTTCTCTTCTAAAGCTTTCTTCAGCTGAAGACGAAACCTTAATTCACTGTCATCTTTTTCAGACTGTGGTATTTTGGGTACTGAAGGACTCTCTGCCTCATCTCTCTGTAATTGTCCTCCCTCTGCTTTAATATGAGCCCTTTCTGGGGAGGGACTAACTCTATTCTGCCTCACTGGCCTACTGACTGATTGCCCACTGTGTGCTGGTGATGATCTTTCTTGTTCAAGAGTCCCATTCCCCATATCAATTGAGTTCAAAGTTTTCAGACATACACGACACATTCTTTCAGTGGACACTTTACTCAAATTATTTAACTTATACTGTAATGACAACTTTTCTTTTTCAATCCTGCCTAAAAGATCTCGACTAGTCTCAAGTTTCTTTTTATTCACTTCACATTCTGTTTCCAGCTCCTTTACTCTCACTTTTAACTTGTCAATTACACTTTTAAGTTTCTTTCGTTCCTCCCACCTCACAACCTGTTCTTGGTTTCTAGCTTTGCGGGTCTTACTTTCTTGTACTTCTCGAGTAGCATCCATTTTTTCTAATTTTTCTTCCAAGGTCTCAATTGCTCTAGCTATTGCTGCAGGTGATTTTCCCTCTAAATCTTCAAGCTTCTGTTTGAGAGTACTATTAACTTTTTTCTGTTGCAACACCTGCTTTTCAATTTTCAAATTTTCTGCTTTAAGGCTTTTTAAATCTTCATTTGCTTTTTCTATTTCAGTATTACTCTTTTCTCCTAAAGTAGTTAAAGTGATATTTTGCTCATGCAATTTTTTTTCAAGATTATCTTTTTCAGCAGTAACTTTATCAAGCTCTAACCTAACTGATTCAGCAAGCCTATTTGTGGCTTGAAATACTTCCTTTTCAGTACTGACTGGGTCCACATCTTCCCTTTTACTTTGGTTCTGCAATTCCTTCTCCTTCATTTCCTGCACAGCAAGATGAAGTTTTGCAACTTGTTTCTCTTTTTCAATAAGCCGATCCCGCATCTTTTCCACCAAAGTCTGCATAATAGCAGATGGTGTGCGACTAGCAGATTCTTTAAGAATGACTACTTCCTTCCGCAGGTCATCCCTTTCACATCGTACCTTATTAATCTCTCCAGAAAGTCTATCTACATCACGCTGATGTTGTTGCACTCGAACTTGGCTAGATACTTCCAAATGCTCTTTTTCTTCTGAATATTCACGACGAGCAATGGTCAAGTCACGTTCTAACTGTACTACTTTTCTCTCTGAAACAATTAGGTGACTTTTGGTTTCATCTAATTGCTTTTCTATTACCTTTATGGTTTCTTCCAAATTCTGAATTTGTGAAGCTTGGGCCTCACTAAGAGCAGATGAACATACATCACGAGTTGGAATGGAGTCAAGCCGGGACTGAAGCTCCCGGACCTTTGATAATGCCTCTTCACGTTCTTGAGTCACACGAATAAATTCATCTTTATTTCTAGCTGCAAGGTTTTGTTTCTCTTCATGTGCTTTAGCTAATAAATCTTGATAGTGACTTACTGTGTCTTGACTCAAGTGAAGGCGTTCTTTCAAACCCTCAATCACAACTTTTACACTTTCTTCTTCTGGTCTTATCAATTTAGGTTCTACCTGGTCTGATAAATCTTTTCTTGCCTCTGAAGGCAACATTGAATCCTTTGAAGAGCTTCCCATTATTCTCAGTTCATTAATAATTTTATCTCTTGCTATAACTGCTATCTCTCTTTCCCTGAGTTCTCTCTGAGCAGTTTGAGTTTCATTTTTACATTTTTCTATTTCTTCCTCAGCCTTTTCCAATAACATAACTTTGTTTCGTAATAAATCTAATGCCTGTTCAAGCTGTTTTGATATAGGTAGCTTGCCATCAGGAACATCATGCAAGGTTAGAGTCTTCAAGTCCATAACAGCTTCTTTATGCCTTGTTTCATATTTCTCAAGAGCTTTAGTTAACTCAGCTTCCCTTTCATCCCATACAAGCTGTTCATCCAACCACATTTTCTCTAGACTACTGAGCTGTGCCTGCAGTTCTCCTATTCTCCTCTCTTTCCCATCCAACCTTACCTGATTAAATGCTTGATTTTCCTCAAGCGTTTGTATCTTTTCTTCCAATTCTACATTCTTTAGTTTGGTTTCCTCCAGCTTAGTGCACCAAGTAGAAACATGTGAACTTGACTTTGGAGAAGAGAGAGCCATCTTCAAGTCATCAAGAGCCTCTTGCTTTATTTTCAGCTGCCTAAGGGTAACTTTAGACTCCATCTTGTCATGCTGAGCACTCTGAAGGGCTACCTGCAAAGCATTCCTCTCTTGCCGTAATGTATCCATAAGATCTACAAGTCGCTCTTGTTGTGAGAGAGGCACAGCTCCAGCATACTGTTGTCTGTAAAAGAAATGTATTATTATCAAAGATTTATAAATGAAATGTATTTTTATGAATACCAGTCAAATCCAAACCACTTCAATACAGGGTTCAACTGTTGTTTTTAAAAATAACTAAAATAAAAACATTCTCAGTGGTACACTGCAAACCTTAGGTCTCTGATGATGACATGCAGCCTTGTTGCTCTTGCTCGACTAGTGTCTGCTGCAGTTTCTAGAAGCCTCTCTCTATCACGCAATTGCTGACTTAGACGAGAAATTTCTATTTTCTGCTTTTCACTCAGGGCTTTAGTTTCATCTACATCCACAGTCAATTCCAGATTTTTTACTTTCAGAAGTAAAATCTCTTGATGAAGATGACCTGTAACCATTATATATTAATGCACTAATTACCTATGATATCTAGATTAATCCATATAAAATTTGACACAAACATGTTGTCTGAATTTATCCACATCTGTAGCTATTCAACATAAAACTTTAGGCAACTAAACCTTAAGTGTCATATTTGTTACGATATACTGCCTAAATGCTTTTCTATCAGACAATGTTTCCCTATCTATAAATATTCTGTAATCATCATCTTTACACATACTTTCTCTACATCAACCAAATATTTGTTTCTATTGTGTAATTGGTAATGTTAACCTTCTGGAACTGAGAGAAAGATGATCAACACCAATGCCTAACAAACTTAGCACACAGATGTAAAACCTGGTGTGTCCTCATTTTTTGCATGTCTTATACATCATTCTGCTAGAAAAAGTCACTGCTTCAGTTATGAAAGATGTTTTGCATATTGCCCTTATGTTTCATATAAAATGAATAAACAGACCTACCATAGTCATTTCTACAGAAAGAAGAATACTGAAAAGGATTTTGTCACAGTCACAGAGATATCTAAGTGCAAGCCCCTAACTCCTCACCTATTCTGGTACGTTCATTACTAATTGCTGCAAGGTCCTGAGCCTCCTGTCTTAGTTGATCCACTTCAACTTGTTTCACAGACTCAACCATCTGCTTTTGTTTCAACTGAGTACTCAACACATCTACCAGTGCTTGTGAGCGTTTTGCATCAGATAACAGCTGTGCCTGTCAAATAATTACTTCATCAGTCCTTAACAGTAAAATAAATGTTTAAAATATGGAAAAGATGCTAATCCGAAATTATTTCTTTTTCTTTTGCCAAAGGGTCCAGACATTAGCGTAAGTTCTCTTCAATGCCAAAATTAAGATAAAAGGGAGAAAAAGAAAGAGAATTAAACTCAAAAAAGGGAAAAACAAAAAATAGGCAACAAAAATTAAGGAATGATGTATACAATTTTAACAGAAAGAGAATGAAAGCTGCAAAGAATTTTCAAAAGATGGAAATTCAAGATTAAGCATGAGAACATATGTATTAATGATTACCGAAAATAGTATCCTGTATAACAGGCGTAAAAGTCCAGTGCAGCTAGAGTTCATAAGACATGAGAGAATACTACAAAGGAACTAAAGGGTTGACATTATGAACAGTGAATAATGATGTAACATAATCAGGGGTTGGGGAAATGCAAAATAAGCATGAAGAAGAATGACATGAGCAGTATAATGCCTGAAAACTTAAACAGCAGGTGTCAATGGGATAACAAGTGAGGCAGTAAACAGTGGAGGTGAAACTAAAGATAGATAATGGTAAAAACTGAGTATAGCAAAAGGGAAAAGTGGTAATGTGCCAGATGATTAGAAAAATGCTGCTTTCATTTCAGTATACACAGGGAAAGAGTATAAAAATCACAAAAGAAACTGTAGAGACATAGGTCTTCTCATCACAGCTATGGTACATGGAATGTGATTTTCATATGAGGAATTCATCTCTATGAACCCTAAAAAATTTCAGTACAGCACTTAAATCTGCCATAGTTTGTAGTCAATAATCAAAAACATAATTGCAATGAAAAGGACCTTGTTTTCATTTAAATATCAGGAAAGATGTCTGTAAAGCTTAGTAACAGCCTATCTGGAACACCTACAACTGGAGTATCATCACCTGTTAAATAAGGAGTAATGAGGTGTTCAAAACTAGGGGAAGATTCATATAATGCCATATCCCAAACTTGTTTACAGCTGGCAATATTGTTAGCATCTACTAGGGAACATATAATGCCTAAAGAAAAAAAAATAGATATATTTCATTTCAGTGCTAATAATACCATAAGAAGGAATAAGTGAAAGATATATTTGTTTTACCATTCTTAAGGTAGACACACAACTACTATAGTGATACTTATATGTTCATAAAATGTAGTAAACTGCCAAGATTAATATCAAATGACATATCAAATTGTACAATATGGTTCCAATTTATCTTTTATCCCAAAACTATACTCATACTTGAGAAGCTTATGGCTGCTTTAGTTTAAGATACTCCATCAGATGGCAATTTATTATTTTCATGATAATGGAATTATTACATCTGAAGTTTAAATCAGATAACACCACAGTTGCTAATATCAGAATGATCAATACCCATAATTTTATAAACTGCATATACTGTACAGTGATTTACCTGACAAGTCAATCCATAATAACCAAAGCATGTATGACATCTATTTATTTGAGTAATGTGCCAAAGATTAGGAGATAACCCTGAAACCTTTCTCTTTACTGTTATGAATATTTATCTACATACCTTTTCATCAGTAAGCTGCTGAACTTGTTTTGTTGCTCTGGTGTACTCTTCCTGCAAGATGACTCCTTGTAGCTGCTGGCGTAATTCCATTTCAGTTGACTGAAGAGAAAGATTCATCTTGGCAGTGCTGTCAACAGTGTTCTCCAGCTCTTGTACTCGGCGATATAGCTCATTACACTCCTCTGAAAAGACAAACTCATAAGGCTATGTCATTTTCTGTATTTAAAGTAGTGAAGCTAATCTGTATCAAAATCCTCTGTAATGTGAAATGCTATCCATGGGTTGAACTAAAACATATGAAATGATCAAGGAAAACACAAAAGAGTCTGTGGGGCTAGATTGTGGACAGGAACTCTGGTTTTGGTGCATTATACATGTCAGATAGAGAGCAGATCTGAGCAAGTGAGGCCATTCTTCTGCTCCTAGTTCTAACCTCACTAATACAGGAAATGGCAAATGAGTATAAAAAATAATCCTTATAACAGCAAATGTACAATGTGAATAGCTTAGAAAAAAAAAAAAAATCACTCAGGACAGACTGATCTAAAGTGCTTGTTAATGAGAGATGCAAGTACTGAAAAATATGCAGAAATGTATAATAATTACATGCAGCATTTGAAAAAACTTTCATATAGTCCACTGTACTTATGATATGATACAGGACCTAAGATATGAATACAGAAAAGCTGTTTATGAACTCACAGTTTATACAAATGATCAAGAAACAGTAACATACTTTTGATGCTTTGATACATAACAGCAGAGTGTTCAGCCTTTTGTTTTTCCCTCAACTCCCGAAGTTCTATGGCAGCTAGCTGTTTAGATAAAATCTCTACCTGTAATAGCAAATGCGAAGTAGTGTAGGATTATTTTCTTAACACGGTTAAATCTGGCATGACATAAAAGAAATGATACAGATCTAAATCTATAAAATCTATTCAACCTTTACAAAATAGTTAGCATAAACTAATAGAATATAATTATAACACAAATGACGAGAAAACAAACAGATCCATTTCTCATTAACAAAGTTTTATCTTTAACAGAATACATATGCATAAAAAACTTAGCCCATGTAAACAAATATTTTTTTCAAACCTTTTCACTGTTTCTTGCTTTAAAAGAAAGCACCAGGAACAGGGGGAATAACAGTCTCATTTGCTCACATCCACTTCCTATCTGTTATACACAGTATACCAGAACAAAGCCCACCATCCACAGCCAAACCCTACTAACAAAGTCTGTGGTTTCTGCTGACCACTTCATATGCCCTGGTTTACCCTAATGACAGCACATCATCCCCATATATCACACTGTTCCAATTTGCTCTCTACTATGCACACCTCCAATTGTAAATTCAAGACTAATACCTGTACATGCGTGGTGTTAGCCCCAACTAAATTCAGTGAAGCTTGAAGGGAGTGTACTTTTTCTCTTGCACTTTCTAGTAACTGGCTCAACTGTTCCTGCTCTTCAAGAAGTTGCTGTTTCTCTGCTGCTAGTTGTAATCCCTGGTTCTTCTCTTGCATCTGAAGTTATGAACAAATCAGTATTTAGTATACTGTGTATAATACAAAAGAATCTGTAAATCATAAACATAAATGACCAAAGACTCATGCGATATAATGATCAGGCGATAAATCAAGCCAGATACACACATATAAATGAAACTGAAAAGTGCAAACCTATTCAAATCAATGCATCTCTTGCATATGAAATGTGGGGCAATCTATCTTACCTGCTTTAGGCAAAAATCTCACTTTGTAGGATGAGAAAATAATCAGACACAACTGACATTAGCTATCACTTAAACTGTCACAGAATGCCATATCGTGGGTCTTGAAAATGAAATAAGCCATTGCTGTATACACAAGGTACAACGACCAGGTATTATCTTACCCTTAAAGGAAGATTCCTTCTATTTGTGCAGGTGCTCAGTATGGACAAAGCTCATGACAACTGTCTGCATAATTTTCCTGCCTACATTTGAAGAACCCCATGCTTGCTTTACTGACTAGATTACGTATAAATGCCAGATGTAACCCCCAACTCTAATAAGCATTCAAAAAGATCATCAGTGCTCAGTTACCCAGAGACAACCATGGTGGGAAGACACTATTGCATGCTCCCACCACCTGGGCCCCTGCCTTACTATGCAATGTAAGCAAATGTGATTATACATGGTTCACACAATAAAATGAGCCAATCATTCTATTTTGAATAAAACAGTAGAGGGAGCACAGTAAGAGGAAATATCACATGCTGGGGTCAATTGGTAAACACTCAGACTTAATGGAGACATCAAACAAAGATTTTAAAGCCTTAACAGCACACCAAAATTTAAATGTCTATGTATATTCACATGGCTGGAGTTGTTTATATGACTTATGGTTTAGATGGCTGAGGTTGTTTATATGACATATGGTTTTGATAGCTAGGGTTGTTCATATCCTTATATCATGGTTAAAAATGAGAACTTTTGTAATATCAGTTATAAAATGGACTTGTGAGGGGTCTTAGAAAAGAAATTATCAAAAAACAAGTTCTACAGACAGATGTAAAAAATGAGTTTAAAGCAGTAGAGAAATATTGTTTTATAATATTCTAATTAAAAGATAATATCAATTGATATGTTGTTTCTATTACAGAGAAAATTGTACAGCTCACAAAAAAGCTGTGGCCTCTATCAAAGACAAACTCAGCTAAATGACTATGCTAAGGAAGAGAGGTTAAGACAGGGGAATAATCTGCTTTATTACTCACCATGAGACTTTGAGCATGCAAGAGAGAACGATACTTTGCTGTTATAGCAGCCAACTGTGCAGATGTTTGGTCAGCTGTAGTTCTTGGGACACTTTGACTCAGTTCTCCTTCAAGCTTATGAATCCGGTGCTTCAAAATCTGCTGCTCTCGTTCACTTTCATTCTTAAGCTGAAGAATAATTTGATAATATTTTCCTTCTGGTAATATGACAATGAAACACTGAATGCACACATTCTCATGGATAGAGTTATAGAGAAATAAGTGTTCCATCCATCAGCCATTGAACAAAAATAGTCTTATACAGTATGACAATGTTGACAATGTGCTTGAACCAAAGGTTTTGAGATTTTATTTTCAGAGATGTAATTAACACAGCTGTATTCTTATTTCACCTGATATATCTTAAATATTTGCAAAAATATATGCTTTGTGTTTACATTCATTAAGACTCAATGGTAGGTCACCCATGGTTAAGAATTAAACTAACCAATGAGGCTGAAGGGTGAGGCAAGTTTTTTGGGTTGCTAGAAGGGGGACAACTGAACATAAGATTGCTAACACTGGTAATTCCATACTCTGGGTATGTAAAGAAAAGGCTTGATACCATTTCTATCTCTGTAATCATTCCATTAAAAAATGCCAGTTTTGTTCATTCCTTTGATGGCAAGATGAAAGCCACACCCATAACTACTGACATTTGTCATTTCCTATCAATAGGAGCCTATGGAAAGCCTTAACACCGCTTTTATCCTTGGTATCATTCCATTAAGACCAGTAAATGTCACTTTTTACCCACTTTACGAAACATTCACCATATTCCATTCTCTTGTGCTCAGGGACCAAATGAGCATCTGTAATGGTTTAAATAAACAGTAAGTTTCTCAGTTTTGGCTCCTTTGAGAATACTAAACAAAAGCAATAACAAACCTGTTTTTCCCGAAGAAGACTCTGCTGAAGTGCATCAAGCTTATCATCTAATTGCTGATGAAGCAAACTGATTTCCTTTGTCTGATTCACCGTCAGTCTTTTTGATATTTCTAAATCATATCGGAGTTCTGCTAACCTTTTTGCAAGCTGAAAAATGTAAAAAAAAAAATATTGAAATAAAACACTGACTTATATCAAGTTATACAAAGAATGAAAATTAGAATATAAAAAACATTACAATGGGTTACTAAATAGTAAGACGCACAGTAGATTTATGTTTAGAGGAGTGACAAACAATACAACACTTTTCATATGTAATTTACATGTTGTCTATGTATTTCTAGATAAACTTATAATGCTGAGAGTATTAAATTCTATTTTGCAAATACCTTTTAAGCTACATGAACATGCACTGATTATATACACTGCATATTCTGAGTGAGATATATTTATAAAACTTTGAAAAGAAAAAAAAAAGTAAAAGTATCATTATTCAATGCAATGCTGCACACAAAATGTTATTAAAAACTTGCAAAATAATTTTACAACAGTTGTAATAGCATTACAAACCTACCTTTGCATCCAAATCTGGTCGATTTGATGATATTGTATCAATAGTTGAATGGAGATCACCAATTTGTGCTTTCATGGCAATAATCTCATCTTCACGAAGAGACAGTGACTTCTGTAACTCCTTTTTCTCTGACAGCCACTTGTCTTGTTCACCAGCAAGCTGTAAGAATCCATTAAAAACTTTTCTCAAGAGACATCATCAGTAAAGAGCATCCTTTTCAGATTTAGATTACCAAAATAAGTACCCTAACCTATGAAACTTTTAAAAAATAACAAATACCTTTATTCATACCTAACTGCTCCCATCTTAGCGAGACACCATCAGAAACAAAGAAATGGCCCTCTTTGCACACATCCACTCTCTAGTTGTCAGATACATGTAATAGAAGCATACTTTCCAAAGCCAAGCCACAAAGACTATTCCATGTTTTACCCTAAGTGCCTCATATGTTCACATATATGATTCACCTTTTTTCAAACTATTTGCCATTTCCCGCATTAGCGAGGTAGAGCTAAGAACAAAGGACTGAGCCTTTGAGGGAATATTCTCACTTGGCCGCCTTCTCTGCTCCCCTTTTGGAAAATTAAAAAAACGAGAGGGAAGGATTTTCAGCCCCCTGCTCCCTTCCCTTTTAGTCGCCTTCTACTACACACAAGGAAAACGTGGGAAGTATTCTTTCTCCCCTATCCCCTGGAATAATGAGTCATCTATAATTGAAACTAAAATTGTACTAAGGAGATTACATGAAATTTCTAGCTTAAGTTTCACCAGTAAATTTTTTTCAAGAAAGGTCAACTTTATAGTCTGACACAAAACTTACCGGCTTACCACAGTCCCATAGCCCATTATTTTTTTTCTGTATTGTAGCTCTTATACTCTTCAATCTAACCATTCTTTTATTTAATGTAAAGGCCCAATTCTAATGCTGACAAAAGCACTCATGATCAGTGCTCTTCTACAGAAAATTAGTAAAAGTACAAATTGGTTACTACATCAATGGCAAATTTAGCATAATCTATTATCAGTTTGATTGTTGACAACAAAAAAGCGACATACAGCTAGGTTTGCTATCATCTATAAAAAAAAAAGATGTACAAAAATTCACAAACCACGCACGGACTCTTAAAAGCTCGTAGGAATCCCAAGTAACACAAAATTTTGCTTGGGTACCAAGCCAATTCAGCCCAATAACCTATGAAAAAACACTGTAATTGCTCCAAACTGGAATAAAAAGTCAAAAATTAAAAGGTAAAATCCTTACAACTGTATTGAGATTAGAAACTTGTGCTCGAAGACCTTCAAACTGATTCGTGTAAATAACTGTAGTTTTTTCTCTCTCACTGATCTCTTCTTCCTTCTTCCTGCATTCCTAAAAACAGGAAAACAAAATAAATCAATGGTAAACTGAAATATATTTAAATCATAATCAATCATGACAAGGACTTATAGAAGTAAGTAATAATAAAAAAATATATTATCTATGTCTAAGCTCAGGATTTTGGAATGAAGGGCCATTAAGGTTCACTAAGCAGCATATGACATATGCAAGTCAAGAAATTTAAGTATACCATAGCAACAAGGCCATATAATATTCTATCTTTAAAAAGCATTCTTTTAAGTACTGTTATTTTGCATCCAAACCTGGACACATTTCAATAGCATGTTCATTTTGTCATCCACTTGTTGTCAAATCTGGCCTTCAGAGTTAACTTAAAAAGGTAAAAATCAATTCTAGTACAATCAATATAGTATCTCAGAGCAACAGCCAATCTATTCTGACTAATTTTTCAGCTTCCCTTATCAAAATCAAGCTGCCTAAATAAAGTATCACTGCCTGTTCATACATTCTCTTACATTTTACAGTTAGAATCTCAAACTGATTATTCAAATCTGATGCTACTCTACATCTGGATATATGTCTTATCTTACACAAAAGATGTACAAGCAGAACACATGGATCTTTATGCCTAAGATTTAAATTTCATTAAACTTTGCTTCACAACATTCCTGTCACATCATTTCCCAAGCCTTCCCTGGAATAACCACTTGGGGAAAACTAGAATCTTTAGAAATCTAGAATTTTGTCCCACAATATTAAAACTATCTGCTCACTTGATGAGAAATGAAAATTAAGGTGCAATCTCTTACATACTCTACAGCTTACCTGAATTAAAAAGTTTACTTGACTTTTGAGTTTTGCAATGATTTCTTCAGCTGATGGAGGAAGCTGACCTAAGGATATGATGAGCTCATCCAAAGCTTCCATGGGAGATTTAGTGGATTGAACTGGAGTCTGCTCTGATGTTTTCTTGCTTTCAGGCTCATCAGAAGAACCCTCAGAAATCTTCTCAATATCTGGGGACTTTTTTCTCTTCACCAGGTCACTCTTAAATATTTTCTCTAGTGATGCCTTCTCTCCTTCCAATCTAAAAATTTAACGAAATTATCATCACAGCATTTCCTTAGATGGTTTTTCAAATATCATGAAAAAATGAAAAGTCTGATAGTCTAACATATGATTTTATTAAAAAAATTATTCATTCATCTATCTATCTTTCTGATGCATCATTCTATCCTAAGAACGTAACTCCAACAAAATTATCATGTGCATTCAAAACTGAACAAAGTGTGAGGATCCTTGCCTGAGGCATCTTTCTTTCAGAGCTTCCACTTGAGACAGTAAATGACTCTCTCCTAGCTCCTGTTGACGTTCTTGCACTAATCGACTGACAGCATCTGTAAGATGATTCAGCTGCTCCTCAAAGGACTGTGTCTGAAGTTTTGTTGACTCCCCTAGTACAGTGCAATTTATCATTATGTACTTTCAAGGATCAAGCAAGAAAAAAAAATAAAGACTACCAAGTGAAAACCTACTAGGATACTTCAGAATTAATTTTCAGTAAAAGGATGGTGACATCTAACTAAGCTTCCTCCCCTAGGATACTTAAGAATTAATCTTCAGTAAAAGGATGGTTACATCTAACTAAGCTTCCTCCCCCAAACCTCACTTCACTGGGTACAGTGTCTTAAATCTATTGCTAACAGGGAATAGGAGAATTAACAATGCTACTTCCCTGGACGTTCCACACTTAACCAGACCCATTATCTTTCTATTTTGTCAGGGGACAGGATCCGGGAAACCCAGTTCCATGTACTTTTGAACACTATCAGAATAGGTCACCTACTCAGACAGAGAACATCTTTTATATCAAAGCAGGCTTTACTTACAAAGACAGTTGGGTAATGCTGACATCAACTACAAACATCAATTTAGAAACAAAAATTGTGAGAAATGTATTCATGGTGAAAAACTAGACACATATGATACACTACAACATAAAAATATTACAAAAAGGGACATGAATAACAACATTTTCTGATAAATATGGGTTCCGTAAGAATTGCAAAATTCATTTAGAGGTTTTATTTTTTTCTCTCATTAGCAATTATGCCATCTGCAACCATCCACCTAAATAAGTTATGCAGAATCTCATTTATCTATTCTCTTCTACAGCTCAATACACTTCAACATGTTAATAAATCTCTTAACCACATTTTCCCCAACTCTAAAACTCCCTATCATTCTAGGTCTATCTTTTCCCCTCCCTATCTTCCAACATAAATCTTTGAAAAGAATCTTCAAAAAAGTACATAAAATCATTTTGAAAGTTTGAAATCATTATATACAATTTCAAATATACTTTAAACATGCAATTAATTACTAACCTGATACAAAATCTCTTGGTAGTTCTAAAGTTGTCAGTTGTAGAGACCCCTTGGCATTTGATAACTCTCTAGTCAAATCATATATCTGAAAAAGAATGAAGTTTACAGAAAAGAAAAACAAATTATGCAGCATGAAATACAGTTTCAATGTTTGGGTGTTAAGTACTCTGCCAAAAATTGCCAGGAGCCTGCCAAGAAACTATGGATCCCTCCACAGCATGAAAAACAGTAAATGAATCAATTAAACAATTTCATATCATTTTGACTACCACATCCGACTACTTATATGTAAAACAAACAAATGAACAACTTTTTTTCATAACTGCAATACAGTGACACTTCAACATGAAAGCTTATTTCAGTACATTCTAAAAATGTCCTCTAAATTCCTCCATGTCCTCTGCTAAGTCTTCCTCCTCCCTATCTAACACTACACCCTGGTGCTTCTTGGGACTTGAAGCTGTTTACCCTCAAGAATTTGAGTGAAGAATTTCGCAATAAATACCTTATCTCAGATCAAGTTCTGTTCATCAGTTGTGAAAATGTGTGCCACTATTTGAGTGGCATGGGTATTCAGAAAGCTTAACTTTAACTTAACAGTGATTATTTTTTTCTAGCTTATTCTATTATACTTAGTTTTTGCGGAATACTGGACACCCTTGGCAAGTACTAACAAGAAAAACAGATGACAAACATATGACTATATGCCCATCTTTGAAGCTGTAAAGATACAAAGGAGCATAAACCTACACAAGAACAAAGAAAATCAAGGACTGCTTTAACATACAGTATGTGTCCCTTACGTCTGTGCAAATCATGACACAGCAAAAGTGACTAAACAAATATCTCTTGTATCTTGCTTAAATTTGGCACAAAATATGGGCATGATGCATGTCAAATATCCATATTTCATATCAATAGTGGAACAATGGTAGTCCTCTCTGTCTCCTAAATATGGAACAAATATGTCGATTAAGACCATGACATACGAGTAAGCCCATCCATTCTAATCAAATCAAGAAAATACTGACATGCATCATACCCATATGATATTTCAAACTTGCATTACATAAATAAGAAATTTGTTTGGCCATGCTTGTTTGACACTTATTCAAAGATGGTAGGAAGGATTAGGGGACAAATGAAGAGATAAATTAAGGTCTGACCTTTGTGCGAAGAGTGACCTTCTCATCCTGTAACTTGTTGACTTGATTTGTGAGACGTTCTATGACATTTTTGCTGTCCTGCCAGTTAGTCTTGTTCACTCCAGGAAGATCAATGTCTTCACGAGGCTCAAGCTTTAACTGTTCTCTGCAGAGTATGAAAAAATACATATAAATGACAACTCAGTATTATCAACAGGAACATTGTACATTAGTTGCAAACACAGAAAATTTTGGAACTATAAAATAAAAGCATTTCCAAATAGAACCGACAGATGCTAAAGGCACACAAAATAATGGATGATATGCGGCAAGAGAGATGTGATAATATATCATGCTAAATAGCCCTGTCTAGTGACAAAATCCTGACTTAGGTACTCACAAAGATATAAGTACTTCCCTTTGCTTCCCCCCCCCCTTTTTTAACATGCAAATCCTCCTAGTTTTTCTTTGCTAATTCTCACTATATATCCAAAACATTTCAGCAGACCCTGATCAGCTCTCTCAATCAGACTGCATTAATAAACACACCTCTCTTACTGTATTAGAAAGAAGCAATGTTTTTCATCAAACAAGATACATAACAAGTGTCACATGCTTCTCCTGCCTTTCTGGCAAAATCTCACTGCAGCTACTCACAGGCAGAGGCAGGTACTCTGTCATTCATTACAAGATCAACCCACCTAACACCACATACTGTCCTCAAACATTTCATTTCCAACTTGTTCACCTTCTTTTCTTTTGCATTCCAAGCTCAAGATGTACACAGGACTTAAGCCCACTTTTTTACTCTAGGAGTTTAGCCCCATGGGATTGTTGAATGCAGTACATGAAGAGTTGTAGATGTGGAGTGCCTGGGATAAGGTAGCATGCACTGTGAAAGTCTTGGGAAACGGTATGGTGAAGAGAAAGGGGGCACAAAAAACTATGCATAAGATGAAGTGTGGTAAAGCAAAGGATGGAAATTTAAGAGGAAAATATGTTAAAAGCCTTTTGACAGGTGTTGCAAGAGGGACCAAGTATGATCTTGCATGCCATTTTCTGTACCTTTCCAAGCAGCCTATGTTGTGCAGTGGACAGATAGTGAGACTAGGCAGGAGATGCAAAGGTAAGTTTGGGATGAGGTGTGCAGATGTTCTTGAATTCAAGAGCTGGGCATAAAGGTTTAATCAAGGATTCATTCAGTTCCACTGTAACCATTTCATGATGTTAAAACAAACAGATATGACAATGAAGTAAATTCATGACAAAACAAACCTATCTGTATAAATTTAGTAAATCCAATGTAAAACAAAAATTATTTAATTAAAGTTTCTAGGATGACGACCTTTAGAAGCAGGGAACCAGATTCCCAATAAATATAAAAGTTAATTTACATTGACTTGGAGAATTATACTTAAATCTTACCTCAACTGACCATTCTCTTCAATAAGATGATTAATGTTGATCTGAAGAGTATTGACAAGAGTGGTCAACTGAGTTATCTGTGAGTCTCTGATTCGAACTTGGCTTCGGACCTCTTTTAATTCTCTAACAGCATCAGCCAAAGAAAATTCACCAGCCATATAAGACTGCAATTCTCCAATAACTGTTGATAGCTGAGACAAAGATAAAAATATTTACCATCTTTCTAAGTATATCCAACAGGATGGGGATCATGGGATTATCAGATGATCCTCCAGAAGCAAACAATAACCAGTATAAAAGGGAAACAAGACATTTTTTCACACTGTTAGAAAACTTGCAAATTAAGACACTCTTCTAAAATCCCTCTGAAATCTATACACTCAACTCCACGAACACTTTTCTTCGTAGAAGCTTTTCTCATAAACACAATCTATGCTTGAATTTAATGTCTAAGTATTTAATAAGTCTAAGTACTTATATCACAAATACAGCTTAAAGTATTGTTCATAAGTAAAATACAATACAGAATGTACAAGCATATCATGTTGATTCTCATATTTGATCCTAAGACATGACAAGTGGTTAATATTCCCCACAACTTCACCTCTGGTACAGGTGATCTTTGCTGCATCTATATAAAACCATCCCATCTTACAAGTTAAACCTTCTTATAGAAGCATAGCTCAAGGAAAATCCTAACCAGAAATATAAGTCTTATCCCATTCATTTCTTCAGATGCTAGGAAACATCTGTAAAAATGTCTCGAGTATCTGATTTCAACTTTTGAAGCTGTGAACAAAGTTAAATAGTAGGTTAAGCCTTTTTCATGAGATCATAACTCAGGCAAACAAAAAATATGTAAATATGGGTCTTAAGCCAATTAATTCTTCAAATGCTAAAAACACCTATATACAGTTTCAAGAACATCCAATTTTCACTTTCAAGATACGACCAAGTTAATCTGACACTTAAACCTTTTTATAAGGAGCATAAAGGGCAAACTCTAAACTACTATATAGTTGTGTCTGATGTGATTTGATTCTTTACATGCTGGGGAGCAACAATATAAATTTTAATGTACACTGTGTCCAAATCACATCCTTAAAGTTATGACAGAGGTTAAGTTGCAGGTAAAAACATTAATCGCAATGATGAATGTTCATACATATGGACAAACAGAAAACAAGAATAAAAGACAGAGCAATCCATTAGTACCTACCAAAACTATGCAGCTGACACAAAAACAAATCCTGGACAAAATGCTAAGCTAATTCTAATGACAAAAACTTACATCCTGTGCATGAAGCTGTGCATCTTCTTCAGCAGCCAAAAGCTGCATCCGCAGTTGCTGTGTATGTTGCTGAGCCTCATGAAGTTGTGCACGGAGTTGACTAATAGCAGCAGCTTCTCCCTCAACCGCTGAACTGTATTTTACAAATAGAGTTTTGTCAACTGAGTATCATGAAATAAAGAAAATTATTCCCAAATGTAGATCATCCTTTAAATCTAAAAAATTTCATTGATAAGCTTTTGATAGGATGTGCATTAATTGCACCCTATGTTCATGCTAACACTATGTTAGATTATATTACCATTACTAAAATAATTTCAAGATTTCAAATGCAAAATCAATTCATTTAAATGTAGTACATCCCACTCAAAGTTTCCAGCCAAACTGTGTGGCCACATAACTACACACATACACTGAGTGGTTAGGTTTTACTTGGGCCACACAGGAACTGGGATGGAAAAAAACACTTCCATCCACTTAAGCTTGGCTAAACTGACTGACATCTTAAATGAAAAGAACAGTGGAAACAGAGGCCAGTACAGTCCTGCACAGACTGTCAGGTAGAACATTTCCTTGAGGTAAAAAGTATCATGCAGGAAACATAATTCAAAGGACTTAATACAACCTATTCTTTATCACCGGTTACAACAAAACTTTGAAAAGGAAGTCTTTAAAACACAGTTATGCATACATATATCTAAAACATGCAACTCACACTCTACTGCTCTTGAGTTTAGCAATTAGTAAAGCACTTGAATCAATCTCCCTCGATGCCTCAGCTAACTGCTCTCCAAGACAGGCAATCTCAGTATCCCTCTCCTTAACATCCTGTTGTGAATATAATAATACAAAGGATCCTAAAGACAAAATCCTTTAATATGATTCTCACTGTCAAACATTTTCTAAATGAGTCATTAGTCACTGTAAAATATTTTCTAAAAGAGTCATTTATCAAAACTCATTCAAATGAAAATTCATTACATAAACAATATTCAACACAAAATAACAGTGAAGTGAAGTACATCCTTGTACCTGTTCTAACTGCAGAATACGTGAAAGGTCATTCTCTGCTTGTTGCATGGTACCTGGTGCTATGCTGGATCTCTGGTGTAGCTCAGACCTAATTCTTTGTAGCTCTTCTTCCCGATGACTCACAACTACCTATTTAGTCAAAAACATATGATCATATGTTCACAGTAGAAAAGCTAAGGTACCACAGCCTTTAAACTCCACAGCCTTAGCAGAGCTCCTCACATCAACATGTACAGTACAATGGTATTTACATGATATTCAAATACAATTTTCATGACAAGATCTACTGATAGAGGTTCGCTGGAATTTGAAAAATTTTTGGTAGGTAACATTAACATTGAGAGTGGTCAGTACACTAATCCTTTTTCAATGAACACTTTATCAACAGCAAGAAGAGAAACAGTTAAGAAGAAAAGCATTTGTGAATAGCACACCAAGCATATAGATTAGCACAACACAGCACAAATAACTGGAGTATCTGGGATGAGCCCTGAGACCTGTTGCCCTCCACCTTTCCTTCTCTTTTCCTAGCTTTCTCTTCTTCACTGCACTCTAAAGAGACTTTCATCAATCCCTTCCCAAATTCTTCAACTCTCAAAACCTGTCCCTCCAACCTAAAATCAAGAGAAATTTTCTTGGCTGTATTTCCAGCTAACAGATAAGCTGCTAATAAAACTATCTAACAAAATTAGCAGTTTGGGTTCATTCTCACAAGAGGTCAACTCCACCTGTACAGAAAAACTTTAAGGAAAACTTTTAAATACTGCAACAAACTGGTCTATGTTATAGCTTACATCCAGATCTTTAACAAATTTTAAAGCAATATGTCTTAGTGTTAATAAAATCTGCATGACTAACACATTAATTTATTCATTTTACTTAATCGCCATCTCCAGCGTCAGCAAGGTAGCACAAGGAAACAGACAAGGAATGGCCCAACCCACCCAGGTACACATGTATATACATAAATGCCCATACATGCATATATACATACATATACATTTCAACATATACATACGTATACATACACAGACATATACATAAATACACATGTACGTATTCATACTTGCTGCCTTCATCCATTCCCATCACCACCCCACCACATATATATGTATATTCCAATACATCAATAAAACAACTGAAAACATCACTTCATTAAAAGGTACTAATAAAGAAACAAAGCAATCTCTCAGCATGCGATGAACTCCCAAAATGTTTATTGAAGAATATGAAAGTAGGGAAACCTAATGAAGGAATGAGAAATAGAGATGTTTGAATGATCATGTGAGGTGCAAGATCATGAGGCACAATCAGAAAATTTACCTGAAAAACAAATCAACACTGAGAGCAGGGGCATAAGAGATATAGATGGACAAATAAATAAAATAATCCTCCACACTAACTAATTATGTCTCGACAATTAGTAAAGAATAATCAATCACTAAAATATAAATTCCTAATAATAAGGGGATATAATGCCACTTTGAAACGACAAAATGATGTAAGAGCTGGAGAACCTACCTTCAGCTTATCAACTCTGGCATCCACAGCTTCACTTAGCTCGTTGTAATTTTGCTGAATGTGAGCTTTTTCAACAGTAAGTTCCTCTATGTGACTGCGCAACCCTTCTATCTCTTCATGGGCTAAAGCCAGACTCTCTGTGATACAATGTGATCTTGAACTATAATCATCAGTTATGCAAGAGCAGTGATTATAAAGTGTACAAATCATGTGTCCATGAAACTTAACCAACATGAACTTATTTCACAACAGGATGGGCTATACAAACCTCTTCAAAGACTGAGCTTACAACACTTATTGTTCATCCATACTTCAAGATCTAAATTATCTATAATGACAGGGTTGCCTTGTGAAGGTGCTACAAATGTATGAGATAAATCAAATGTCACTATATAAAGTGAACTGTTTTTACCTAGAAAGTAAGGAATGTGTATAAACAGGAAGGGATATGGGTGAGTGGTTCCCAGTAAAGGTGGGTTTCCATCAATCCTGTGTTGTAAACAAGGCTGTGTAATTTGTTCATGAACAAAATGGGAAAGGAGGTAAATGCAAGGATCTTAAGCCAAATGCGAATCTACAGTATGCTGAGGGCACAGGAGATGACAGGTGATTCAGTTCTGTTTGCAAGTGACACAGCTCTGGTGGCAGATTCCTGAAAGGCAAACTCATAAAGCTAGTGACAGATCTTGGAACAAAATAAGATAGGAGAAAACTGAGAGTAAACTGAACAAAGGCAAGGTAACAATAGAGCACAAGGGGGACACAGAATCTGTGGATGGCAAACTCTGACTGTAGTACATCATAAGTGACAGTTCAAGACTGGATATGTGCAAATGAGGCCATAGTTCATTTGCTCCCAAAACCACAGGGAAGGTACTTAGATATGAGAAAGAAATAGACATTTTGATACAGAGGTCTTGCAAATTCTTTGAGGAGCTGTGGAAATAGGTACATACCTGAATGTATGCGATAATGCTCAAGGTAAATGATGATGAAGAGAACGATAACACAGAGGGACTAAGAGCAAATTTTTGTCATGAACAGGTGCAGGAACAACATTAGAATAACATCTGAAGAAAACCTTGCATGGCCACCTCATGTAAGAAGTGGTCTCACAAATACTTATATATGAGAGAATAAGTTACAGTATTTTACCTCGGGCATGGGTATGGGACTCCTTCATGGCTACATAATCTGAAGTGATGTTGTTAATTTCTTCTGTGGCTTCAGCAAGACGATCTTCTAGCTCTGTTACACATGACCGAAGATTAGCACGGTCATTTTCACAGGCCTGAGAAGATTAAAGTTTTCACTTCAGTCACAAAAGAATATGTAAAAATGTATAATAGCAGTCTACAAATCCATATATGGTGGATGCAAATGTAGCCATCAACAGAGGATCTGCTATCAAGCAATTCCTCATATTTCAATAACATGAATTATCTACCTGTAAGTCATCCATGAACTGCTGTTATCTACCTGTAAGTCATCCATGAACTGCTGTTATCTACCTGTAAGTCATCCATGAACTGCTGTATCTCCAAATTTTTCTGTTGCATGGCCTCTTCCATCTCTTTTTTTTTCAGGCGCCACCCACTGGACCAATCCTAACAAGTAAAAAAGGTACTCATTCTCATTTTACATTCATCAACAACCAACTCTTATTCTATATTTTGTTTACACGTATAAAGTTTAAAAGATATACAGAGAAAATTTAATTATCTGACTTCCAGTTGCTTGATTATTCCAACAATCCATCAGGATTCACCCAAATCTAATAATTCCACATTATTCATCAAAAGTCCCGTTATCAGATACTGAACCCCTATAAAGAATTTATGCAATCTTTCATGTGGTGGCCACTTGAGGCACTGCTCTTCAAGCATCTATAGTCATAACTTTGTGTACATAAGTGAAAATCCATTGAAAATGAGTCACAGTGAGAAAATCTTAAAAACTTCTACTGTAAATCTAAATCCTTTTCACCTTGTCCTGCAAATATTTGGGAGGCTTTTCCATAACTTTTTTCAACCTTCATACCCTGTTCATGTGCCACAACATCTAAATGAAAAATATATACACTATGTATGTCATTATGAACCAAGGTCCTTTTCCGTGCACTAATTATCATAAAAATTATTTATTTCTCTGAAAAAATATATCTACTCACATAGGCAAAACCATCAGCATCATCAGATGGAACTTGAGAACGTCCACTTTCAACCATGGCCTGTAACCGTGCAATCTCTGTTTGCAGCTCTTGCTCACGCCTGGCATCTCCCCGCCCAGCTGACACAGCCAGACGACTCAGCTCTTCTTCCAATGCAGCAACCTGAAGAAATGATAGCAAAAGATAGCAAAAACACAATCATGAAAAAAGTTACAAAATAACCTTATTTTGAAACAATCACAGGATAACATCTCCCTACCAAAATGCAAATATAAAAGTACGGTAAAGTTAAATGCAAACTCTAATCAGAACAAATATGCATTCCTCTTACCTGTGAATACTTTGCCATCATCACTGCCTGAGTAAGAGTAAACAACATCTCTATCTTTTCCAGAGTCTTGTCTCGATGTCTGAGTTTTGTGATCCCCATAAGTGTCTGAAAATCCAACAAAGCTATTGAAGATTACAAAGACCACCCATTATTTTCCAGTCTTGAGTCCTCCTATAATATGGTTCTATTCAATTTAAGATACTGTTCAAGATCCTTTACATGTTCAGGATAATAGAACAGCATAGGAGAAAACCCAATCCAAATATCAAAATATGAAATAATGTCCAAAGTAAAAACAACAGTAAGATACAGACTATAATGTTGAGCACAGAATGCTTTAGGGACTTAATCAGTGAATACTGAATAAAAATATGGAGAGCACTACATATATATGAGATAAGCAAAAGCAGGTATGTGGAAACCCCCAACAGTCAGATAGAGATTATGAAGATTTAGCTTCTGTGGCAGCATAAGAACAAAAGATGCATGTACCAAGAAATTTTAAAGATTATATTCTTTGAGTCTGAAACCTGGAAAAAAAATTACAAAAAAATTAAAAAGATAATTCCAATACATGCAATAAATTTATCTTGATAAACTAGGTGTTAATAATTTCAAGTTCAGTTTACCCACATACCTGATATAGTTCCTCCAGTTCAGCCTCACCCCACTCCCCAGAATCCCTAGTCACTCCCCGTAGGTACTCCCAGTCAACATCCATTCTTCACCACTCTGAAATTTAGGTGATCAATCCAATTAAGATGACATCTATTTGTATGTTACCTGCTAACAATAAATCTGTCTTCCAGTGACCACTTACATCACAGCATCAACAAATAATTATTTGTTGATCAACAAATAATTATTTGTTGATCAACTACTCCAAAAACTGATCCTAGTTATTTGTACCTAAATCGTGCATCAAACATAAAAATAAGGGAAATATAAGTTGTTTAGCCTCACTTTACAGTATATGTAAAAATCAATCTTAAGGAATATAACATGGTGAGTGGAAAAGCATGATAACTTTTACCTAAATGTGGTCAAACCTCTTAAATTTAAGAGAGAATTGACTGATTTTATGGGGCATTTCCATACCTATCTCCTTCAAAATAAGTTGGGTCATAATCATTTGGAATTAACATTAGAAACATTATCATTAGCTGTGCTTATGTTTCCTAAAACTAACCTTAATCAAGACAATTTCACTTCCAATATAAATAACCTTGAAAAATAGGTCCTTATCAGAGATAGGTTAGGTGGTACTGATCATTTTCATTTATTGCACCCCAGATTTTTCCCTCTCCTTCAAAAATTTAAGTTTTTCATATCAAAGAATAACCATCAAATATGTTCATGTATACACGACAAATAATAATTTCCCTTAAGTACAAGCTACATTCACTGCAAACCTTAAACTTTCATCTCTCAATAGTAACAATGTATCACTAATGTTGGTAAACTTTTATAAATGGACACAAATTTTCCTGTACCATAATGTTTGTTCTATTTTTAGAATAATTATTGCCACTGTAGAGAGTGGTTTCAGTGTGAGATTTTTTTTTTTTTCAGTCTAAAAACCGATCTTTCCTTATCAAATAAATTGTTAGTTGTAAAGTTATGAGGGAGAGTGAGAATGAAGGGTTAAATAACAAGTGATGTAAAACACCAGCAAGTTAAAAAAGATAAAGACAACCTGCCTATCTTAACACTTTCGATGTCATGGTCTGTTATTTGTGAAATTTCATCACTTTCAGAACATGTACTCCAATACAAAGTATCACGATTTCCTCAGAATGGAAGTTAAAAAGTAAGGTCAGCTGTGTATGGAGATACAGGATTCTGACCCGACATATTTGCAAAACTTCGATTCAGTCAGATTCGAACGTTACAACGCATGGCGGCATTCACTGGAATGAAGGAAAATGGGTATTACTAGACAGTACAGGCAAGATTTCTTTTTGCATTACAGCTTCACTTGGTTTGTATATCGACATATGACTCGGATAAAGCTCCAGATATTCCAAGCACGCGCCATGTATATGTCTTTTTCGGGGAGGTCAATTTTTAAGGTCGCGTGCCAGGTCGAGGATATTGAAATATGTCGTGAGTACGCCGTGGACGTCCCTTTTGTTCGTTGAATTTTTTCTTTAATTTCAACATTTTTAGGAATGCATTACTAGCATTCTCAGCTGCTCGTCTGGAGTATTTTACCCAACTATTTTCCTCCATTTCAAAGCCCTGCCCACTTTCCGAAAAATCAAAATTGATGGTTTTCCCGGGCGTTCGTCTACAATCTCATCCTAATGTCAATCCTAAATAATTGCCATAATGGATAAAAGGTAATCTTAAACAACAGATCCAAACGGACAGCAATACAGCCAGTTTTAAGTTAGGTTGTGTAGTGTTTACCGTCACACAAATCAAAATATTGCGTTATCTGGCAGGAGTAGCCAATCAAGAGCATCAGAATATATATGGAAAAGCAGCCACTTATATAAATATAAACATATTTACTAATCTGGATCTGTTACAGTATTACGTATGTATTTCACCGACCACACACCCATCCTCTTACATTTCGGTGGATACGGTGAGACATCTTTGTTACACTTAACGGTAACGTAAACCATTTAAAGCAGAAACATTTTGAATATTCATAAACATTCAAGAATGTTCTTACCAAACAAAATCAATGGTACGGCGATGAATTATATCTATCACAAATATGTCAGGCGATTCATGGCTGGCGGTTACAGTAACTTCTCTATTGGAATGTTTACAAACAAAGCGATGGTGGAAGTCAAAAGAAAGTCATTACTATTCAATGATTTTATTTAACTATATCAAAAAGAAAATTATTCCGCCTTATATATCTAGATAAGACAATTTCTTTTGATATATTTTCTATATATTTTCAAGGCAAGAAACTTAAGATAAATGTATGTTCAGCTGATTATTTTGAAACCGGGACATTTAAACTGAAAACACGACCAATGTACGACTCTATTTTCTGTACCAAATGTCGATATGTAATAGGAATGTGAATTCGTATTCTGAAATTCAATCTTTTTCTCAACTACAGTTTTTGTTATGTTAATGAGTATAATGCCTTTCACCTTACTTAAATATGCTGGAAAATTATCAACAGTAGAATGTTTTGGCTGAGATATTTGAGGTATCCAGACTTTGTATAAAGTTAATAATTGTATATTCACTAACGTGGATAAGTTTATGCAATAAATCATTGGAATTTATAACCAGATCTGCACTCATATATTGTAGAAATGCATCTACATGTCTATTCTTTATATAAACACGTCTATCATACGGGAAAAAATGAAGCAATCATAGGAGCATCGAACCACAAGTTTTCAACTGTGAGTTTCCTTGTAGAAAAACTGTTGCTTTTTAAAGTCGTCGTACCGAATGGATTGCATGGGAAATATCCTTGGAGGCAAACACTTAACAGGTCAAAGCAAGGCCGCAAGAAAAGAAGGTAAAGAATTTTAGCAAATACCCCAGAATGAAAAGAACACTATGAAGTCAACCTTTGTGTATCTGAGTGTGTGACTTTCAACAGAATTCCTGGGATCTTGGTCATAATCATCATTCCAAACAGGAAGTTTGTTGCTCAAAATAGTTCGCGATTTTCAGCATTGTTGTCTTTTTACAGAATGTCTAGAAATGAAGAATGACTAGAATTTCAGTCCTCGTTGTGCCATGAGTTCACACCATTGTAAAGGGTTAATGATAACGGCAGCAACGACAGATTAAGGGAATACGTGTGAAGCTAAGCGCATGGGCGGACTTGCTCCCACACCTGGTCAGATAATACTTCCTCAATCCACGGTTCACAGGCTGAGAACCTATCACAGTCAGTTAGTCGTACTGTTTTAATTGTACGTTTAAGTAAATGCCGTTCAGTTGTTGGATCTAATATATTCTAACCCATGAGATTCCTTCGATTATAAGTTCACAACAATTATCTTACTTCCTCCTATTCTTTTCGCACATTTTAGAAGCATTTCTCAAGATACGTTTTTCTGAGGTTAGAGGAGGATACAGCAGTAGGTATCATGACACTATCGCCAACATGCGCTGATGCTTCCGTTATCAGTGATGAATAGGGGGATGCGCTCAGTACGCACGGAAGACGACGGAGACTGGAGCGTTGGCATTCAACACGCACCATGCGCGTGCGTGTCAGTCCGTGCTTGTATGCTTCCCTGCCTGGAATCATTATCTGGTTCGCTATGAAAGTAACAGTAAACAATTATACGCATGCGTGCGCAGTTCCAGCAGACACACACACACACACACACACACACACACACAACCGGACGGGATCATATACCAACTGCAGTATCCTTCCCCTTTGGCGACGATGGTTAACTGCTAGATGTTTCATAGCTAAATTGAAGCAATACCAACAGTAATCAAATGGTGAGAATTACCTGTGATCCAACAACAAACCTCCCTAGAAATAAATCCGTAACAACGAAGGTCTGTATCACACGGTTCAGACCACCAAAAACAAATGATTAATGACTGAAACAGTATTGCATAAGAAAAACGCGAACAATGAGCAAATGACAAAAGAGCTGTATTACAAGATCACAGAATTAAAAAGGCTGAAGTAACTTCAGTTGACTAAATCAACACATTAGCCACAGTTAACGATGACCAAGCTTCAGGATTTGAGTGGGTGATATTGCTTTTCTGCCACGGAACCCGAGCGGACCATCTGATGCAACTAAACACCCGCGACATTGCTGGATTTAAGACACTCCATTATCAGCTAAAATTCTGAATCACATAGAAATAAGATTTGCGACATTTCATGGGAGAGTGAGATACTAAAGCCTATTGTTTTGGGATTCTTTTTGGTACCAGTCGAGTATTCACACCAAAGCCTAATATATCACTAAATGTCTTAAACCTGTTTTCATTAAGCTTTTCTAAGGCAATTTCTAGTTAGATATAACTGATTTATTTACGAAATATCCCACACCTGGTGCAGTTTCGGACGCCAAGCAGGGCAGTGACAGCAGCAGTGAACGGTTTACGGGTGCAGCACAATACTAGTGGGTGGCTGGATAAAACAATAAATGGGTGTGGAGTGTGGACGGGTCATGCAGAATGAAACGAGTGCAAGCAACGCAAAGGAAGAGGGGATAAGGAAGGGTTCGATTTATATTATACAGAATCTCAGAGTACTTTCATTTTCATATCTTATAACCCATTGAGTTTACCTATGATTGTTTTCATAAACAGATACCATATACCCAATTCTTTGAAACGCAAAATTCATACATAAATGCCTAGGATTATTTCCATAAACAGATACCATCTAAACTAATTCTTGAAAACGTAAAATTCATATATATAAATGCCTAGTCAGTAAATACATACCTTGAAATGCCAATCTACATGACTGAAATTGTCTTTCCAAACGACCCTATTTGTTTTCGCAGCACTAAGGTTGAGATGTGTGGGAGTTGCTTGTATATGATGGTGGTGTCCAACGCACAGACGAGAATGTGTGACTTGTATTTGTCTAGAGAATGTAGGTTCAAATGGGTTAGTCTGGTGATTGGATTGAGAGGCTGGTTTCTAGTGTTTGTCGAGTTATTACTGGGAATGTGTCTTGCCAGTGAGGTCCTTCATGGCGAAGGGGTCAGGGGGAGGGGGGATGACGCTCTGTGGGTACCAGTGGCTTAAGTGTGAGATTGGGGTGACATTTTTCATTTCTTCATGAAGGTCAGTGGATCGTTATGAGTTGGCTTCGGTGCGAGGGCGTTGGTGCTGTTATGTATATATATATATATATATATATATATATATATATATATATATATATATATATATATATATATATATATATATCTTATTCTGTCTTATACTTTGACGCTATCTCCCGCGTTAGCGAGGTAGCGCAAGGAAACAGACGAAAGAATGGCCCAACCCACCCGCATACACATGTATATACGTACAAGTCCACACACGCACATATACATACCTATACATTTCAACGTATGCATACATATACATACACAGACATATACATATATACACATGTACATAATTCATACTTGCTGCCTTTATTCATTCCCGTCGCCACCCCGCAACACAGGAAATGACAACTCCCTCCTCCCCGCACGCGCGCGGGGTAGTCTCTAGCTGTCATGTATAATGCACCGAAACCACAGCTCCGTTTCCACATCCAGGCACCACAAAACTTTCCATGGTTTACCTCACACGCTTCACATGCCCTGGTTCAATCCACTGACAGCACGTCGACCCCGGGATACCACATCGTTCCAATTTACTCTATTCCTTGCCCGCCTTTCACCCTCCTGCATGTTCAGGCCCCAATCGCTCAAAATCTTTTTCACTCCATCCTTCCACCTCCAATTTGGTCTCCCACTTCTCCACCTCTGACACATATATCCTCTTTGTCAATATTTCCTCACACATTCTCTCCATGTGACCAAACCATTTCAATACACCCTCTTCTGCTTTCTCAACCACACTCATTTTCATCCCACACATTTTTCTTACCCTTTCATTACTTACTCGATCAAACCACCTCACACCATATATCGTCCTCAAACATCTCATTTCCAACACATCCATCCTCCTCCGCACAACCCTCCGCCCACTGTCGCAACCATATAACATAGCTGGAACCACTATTCCTCTTCAAACATACCCATTTTTGCTTTCTGTGATTATGCTCTCGCTTTCCACACATTTTTCAACGTTTCCAGAACATTCGCCCCCTACCCCACCCTGTGACTCACTTCCGCTTCCATGGTACCATCCGCTGCCTACTGAGTGACAAGCACATTGAAGTGGAACTGTGTTGGCATTATTTTCGTTCCGTTGTGCAGGTGCTGAATGTTTGTGGTTTGCCAAGCAGCCGGTGATTGTTCTGAGTGCTCTGTTTTGTGTCGTTTGTAGGTTGGGTGGTTCTTTAGGCCACAGGCCCATCAACTGCCAGGGATTTTAAGGCTGTCTACGCCCAGTCGAAAAATCTTTATCATCTTCCCCAGGTAAGAAGGATAATTTTAAGACCACATTACAATCTCACCATGTATGTGATCTATGTTACCGTACCATGTCAAAACATTGTTTCATGCTATTCTTCAGAGGTATATATATATATATATATATATATATATATATATATATATATATATATATATATATATATATATGAAGGTGAAATTACACTTCAGAAGTTCATACAATTTTACTTAACATGTAATTTTTCTATACACGTGGAGACAATCCACATTATCAGGTGCCAGTACTTAATCAACAAAGTTATTCAAATCTCAACATCACACTTGAGTCCCACCGTCCAGCACCAATCAGTCTCTGTAGGCAACCACTGTCCGCTTTGTCTAGCAGTAACCTCGCGCGCGTGCAGCGGGGTGAGGGAGTGTCATTGCATGTGTGGCGGGGTGGCGACAGGAGTGACTAAAGGCAGCAAGCATGAATTATGTACATGTGTATATATGTATATGTCTGTGTATATATATATATATATATATATATATATATATATATATATATATATATATATATATATATATATATATACATATATATATATACGTTGAAATGTATAGGTATGTATATGTGTGGACGTGTATGAATATGCATGTGTATGTGGGTGGGTTGGGCCATTCTTTCGTCTGTTTCCTTGCGCTATCTCGCTAACGCGGGAGACAACGACAAAGTATAATAAATGAATAAATAATATATATAAATATATATATATGTATATATATATATATATATATATATATATATATATATATATATATATATATGATATTCATTATTTCTCAGTACATGGTTCTTCTATAAAAATGTCTTTAGTTATGTCTGGGTTTTTTTTAGCACCACGAATATGAGATCTCAAAGGCCTGGTAGACGAATGTAGTCATATACAACGTATCTTTATGCAGTTGTATTATCCCAATTGGTTTGTGAACAAAGCTTACTGGAAAGCTAGGAAGACTTTCTATGCTTCTTGTAACAAAAATGTGACAAATTAAGATGTCTAAATGTTTTTAGTGTTGCCCTGCTCTCCCAGCCTAGCTAATCTAAGACATGCTGTAAAAACAGTGTTTGTAATGTTGCTTTCCAGTACAATAACACCATCAGTAAGACCTTAATAAATAGTAGGCCGTCAAATGCAAGGTATGTAAAAATATTTAAGCTAGACAGGCAAAACTGTAACGGAGAGGTGTTACTGGCACCGTCATTCAGTACGCAGGATGACCTTTAAAATGCGATCGCTAAATAATGTCATGAAAATGATCACCCCATAGATCGTGAAAATCCCGTTATTCAATAACCCTCTGCTGATTATGCCACATGCACCGTCATTAAATGTCTTAATTGCTAATCCTAAGAACTTTAATTTGTCCCCAGGCAATTTTAGAGCCCATCCTAGCATTAACCAAATCATTATGAGAAAATTAACAAAACACGAAAATATATGATATTGTTCAAAACACACCCAGCTACCCAGGTCAACCCTCGCCACGTGAACCCCCCCCCCCCCCTTTATCACTCTCCCTTACAACAGTTACTGCCACACAAAGCAGATAGTGGTTGGTCCTTACAGATTGGTTTTGGACGGCGGGAATCAACTGTGATGGGATAGAAAAATTACATGTTGAACAGAATTGTATGAACTCCTACTGAAGTGCGATTTCACCTTCATACTATCATCATGGACTATGTGATCATATCTCTCTCTCTCTCTCTCTCTCTCTCTCTCTCTCTCTCTCTCTCTCTCTCTCTCTCTCTCTCTATCTATATATATATATATATATATATATATATATATATATATATATATATATATATATATATATATATACATAGCACTTCTGACATTTAGATTCAAACTGCTACAATTTGTGTGGGAGCTGGGAGGCCTTCACTATTTGGCAATATTCTTACCGAGTTTGCTGTCAAACGTGAGTAGTCATCTCTCTAGACTACTGATTCCATTCCATAGCCTAGAAGTCTACGTTCCCCAGTTTCCAAAGAAATGAGAGTAGTTCATTTCACTATATTTGCGTTCATATACCGAAGCGTTTGACTACGTTTTTTTAGCGACTTGTTATATTACAATGGGATAAGACTTTTAGAGACCCAGATAACTTAGCAATCGAATGCAAGGAATCGAGTATTCCGTTACCCCATCATAAGTCCATGATTATACATCGTCGTCACCTATACGTCGTCAGTTTATTAGAGACACTAAATCGCGATGCGTCGAGTAGATTTGCACTATCGTCGTTTTTTTTTTTCAACAGAAGCAGAAGGGGGATCGATGTAATCTAAACCATGTTGACAGGGTGAGAATGGTCTGTAAAGTATTCCCTGACGTCGCGCAGCGTCTGTACCCACTTCTTTCCTTCTGCAGTCTGTAAACAACGTAGAGTGTACGTCGCGAGCGCTCCGTGCCCCCATGCTGCGTTATTCTGTATCGTGTTATTCCCGTAATCTTTCAATCATGAATGAAGACTCTTGTGCCGGTGGAAATTGATGCTCGTAAGAGGCAACGAAGTAGTGTTAATTTCGACTTAGAAAACTGATATTACCGATAAAGTGCAGCAAAAATTGTAAAATGGGCTATCGATATTACTTGCCTTACTGACTTACCTCCGACCACCATGCGTACCATCGGCCTAGGACGGCGACGAAATTAGGGCCAAAGCGAAGCAATGCAACGCAACAAACCCAATCAAATCCATTTCCAAGAGAAGATTAATAAGACATTTGCCTTTTTTACATTGTTTGTGGTTCATATATACGTTACTCACTCCATCGGCTTCTTTTATTCAAATGTTATCACAAATCTTTTTGTTAATATTGTACTTCTTAATTCCTGGTGTAACTAATGTATTACGTTACTGAAGAGATTAATTATGCGTGAAATTCTGCACAAGTCTGTTAAGTTAGGCTAACCACTGTCCTGGATTGCTCTTGTTCTTCGCATTGTCCTGTGGGTGGGAGCGTGAGTGTGAAGGTGTGTTATGGAGAGCAATGGCGTTGACTGTTCTGTGTAAGGAGATTCTAATACTTTATCCTATATTGCATCTTGATGTTGAGGGTGAGGCTGACGTTAATGGTATGGATAAGGTTAAGGGCGAAGGTGAGGGTTAGTTTAGGGTGAAGATTGCCTTGTATCGCTTTACGTATTTTTTCACTTTCCTGTGAGGTGACTGTCCTCTCTGGGGCCGGTAGCATCTCTACGCTGTGGCGTGACTGGTAAGACTGAGTGTGACAATAAGGGTGAGACAGAGTAAGGTCGTGGGTAAAAGGATGTGCGTGAGTTCGATGGTTATGTTACAATGAACAATGGCGTGGAGTGCGCTCTCCACGCTTAATTATATGTGACAACTTGGCGACGTCGAGAATGAGGATGAGAGTGAAGCTGAGGGTTGAAATAGAGGGTTGTGGGTGATGTTATAAGTGAGGCTGTGCAACGAGTGTGAAGGTTAAGTAAGGATTGCTGTATTTGACACACTGTCCTCATCAGTATATCATTGATTATAATAATTCTTCTGCAAAAGACTATGCCAAACAATTCACAAATAAATCTTAATGTAATTCATGATCAATTAGCAATAAGATATGACAAATGATCAAAATTCAACATAGTTTAAAGAACCATGACGCTTTTTTCTCTGGGTATTTAATAGCAAAACAAATTTTACTCTTCAAGACATTTCAGACAAGACGCCTGACTTCATTCTTTGGGGAATAATATATGTATATTGTCCCAATACTTTTTTTTGTCTTTACTTTAACGGGTAGCAATGAATTCCCCATAAAAACTAAGTGAAAAATAATATAGAAGTCCGCACAGCTTACTGGCACCGTGATCATCTGGATGAACTTCGCTACCAGACGTACGAGTAACACAAGAACATTTTGTAGTTTCGCTATATATTCACTCCTTCAGCATGAACATTATATCTTTCAAAACATCACCTAATTTTACCATAAGTATACATATCTAAATTGCAATTGATTATCATCTATTGTGCAGTATGATGACTTGGAAGTAAATCGTTAGCTTGTAAACAAGGTTTAGTCTTAGTGAGACTGTGGGCGCGGGAGGAAGTGCATAATTTTCTATTCGTTGTGAAGGAGACTGTAGGAGAACCAGTCTGTTAAAGGTATGTAATCAACAGTGTGATAAGTTGTTTGGTAATAGTATACTTGGAACACTATCCTGAACGACGAAGATGTATTTTAGTACATAATGCGTTACACTTTGCGGCAGTGCTGTGTGAAGTTGGATGGCCGGGTGGAGGTACTAAGGATGTAGTCTGTCCCCTCGCAGTCTTGTAGCTATCAATAGGACACCTTAAAGGTGATAGGAATGAGGACTTAAGAAGTACACCGATCAAAGTTTAGTTTGTATCTGATCTGCAAATCTTTCATTAAGTAATAGGGGTATGTTTTTGTAAAGGGTCAAAGCGGGTATGCAACATGACAGTGAGCCTTGGGATTTTATGTATATTTGAAGTAATTGTGAATCGCTGGACAGTACGAAATAGGCTGCAGAACTGTTTCATGGTACACAGTCACACGATGAGTTACAAGTTACGGAAGTATAGTAATAGACTCGATGAAAAGTATATGACATTGACCTCGGCTCGGTGTGGAGTAAAACCGACTTTCAAGTGACGGTTGAGGTAGCCGTGCTGGGGAACTCGGCGGGATGATGATGCCCTTCACCTCCCTTGCCTCAGGCTTAACTCTTACCATCTCGCCAATACACGCAATGTGTTTCTGAACGTTTTTTTGATTTTTTTTCTAGGTCTTGTATAATGATATAATCTCATTGGGTTAAGAAATCCGTGTATGTTTTAGCAATCCATTTTTTTTCCTTCTTTTTCTCTTCCTGTTTAAGGTTTAGGAAGGTGCTAGACTTAGGAACGTGGTAACTTGTAGGTTAACGACCGATTTGATTGAGGTATGCGTTCTATGGTGTGGCCTTTGATGTACATGGTTTCAGTTTGGTTGTCAGTTCAAACATATATATGGTACTGCTGGATCCAATACTTGGGAAATTATCTTCATTATCAGAGGTATCTAGAACCCCCGACAGAAAGGTGTGTGACGAAGACTGAATGCTGGTGGGTTACCGAGAATTTTTCTTTAATTATTAATATCAAGACCACTGCACATGCGCATTACGGCTGTGGCTGTCCTTTTGTTCGTGTTTGCGACGTTGTTGTGATAAGAGATTTTCGTCGAGCACCTCATTGTAATTACATAAACAATCGGGTGTAGAGGTCTTCAAGCATCGCGCTTCGTGGTCAACTCCATCGACCCAGGACTAGTCCCAGCAGATGGCACGGTACACAAAGGGCCTCAGTCTACTCATCTCATAAAAAAAAAAACTTGCTGCGAGAGAGCTCTTACGAGCGAGTATTTGAAGACATCTCTGTTTGTGGTGAGTGCTTTGATAAGTTACAGCAGCTCGGAAAGTGTCTGATATAGCGGCAAGGCGTGGAAAACAACAACCTTGCTAACTGGTAAATATTTTGAAAACTGCAAAGATGACATAAGACATAACTAATATTGTTCGAAATATTTGTATCGGTCGCACGCGTCCTTTTAGTCAAATTATATATATATATATATATATATATATATATATATATATATATATATATAGATGTAGAGGCAGTGACAGTGAGCCTCGTCATGGATGGCCAGGTCTGGTAACAAAGGTTGTATCACTTGTCCATCAACGCAGACGGCAGGCATCAGATACCCAGTAGATATTTTGTAATAGCTCGTTATTGCTTCTAATTTTGTTCAGTTTCATTAATCAAAATATGGTAAGTGCAGTAGATATTGCCAAGCCAGAAACGTTCATATGTCCTCTGCTTTCCGTATCGATTCTGTATAACATCTTAATAACTGGGATCGGTTAATAGCTCCAAAACATCCCATTGGAACCTGGGCTTAAAATAGTGACAGCATACATGAAAAAAAGAAAAAAATATTGGAAGGCTTAGATTCAAACCTGCATGTAATGATGATTCTTTGATGGAATTGACAGACTGAGGAATATGTGCAATTTGATTAGTCTTAACAACAAAGATGTTTGAGGAATTTAAGAAAAAAGATGGGGCAAATGGCAGAACCTACAAATTAGTCTTCAGTCGGCTACAGGCTGACATGAGACATGACAAACAAACAACTGGGTAGAGGAAGCTCTGTTTAAAGAAGCTTGATTGCGTAATTCGATATATTAAACATTAGGTTACATTCGACACTAGTACCCCGGTATTCAATTGCGATGCATGACTGCATAAACTAAAGCAACGTAACTGATATGAAGGCTAATTTCGTGTTATCTAAACGGTTTAAGGAATATTCTTGGGGCCCCACATAGGTTAGAGTCAACAGTCAGTCCCTGGCTGACTTGGCAGAACCCGACTACTGCACCAATCAGGCAGGCCTTTGCCGAATTTTCGAAACTTGGTTTTGCAACACCAAGAAATGTAATGAACAGTAAGAGTTGCCTTAGTCAGCCGCTTTAACGGGTCGACATCCGTACGTTCATAATGTGAATACGCATGTCAGACATGCATGCACTCTAGAAGACGGGAAATATGAGACTCAGTAGTTATCAATAGTCTGCCTCCGTGTAGCACTGGGCCTGGATGCACAATGGATTTTACGTTATTTCATCCCAACCTACTCCAAGCCAGTGAATACCAACACGCTTCCCAAGGCGACCTTGCTCTTGGAGCAAATTCGGCGCCATCTTACAGCTTTCGTTTTTTCGCAGCTCATGGTAAATCTTTACTAGCGTTGGACGTTAGACACGTCGCCACTTTGAAATGTTAATACGTTTTTGTGTGGTTAAAGGTATCGGGGCATTCATCCGATTGCCTGGAATATGTTAAGTGCTATGTTTTGTCATATTTTTCTTTACTCTTTACACGTGCTCTTTCGTCAGTGGGTGGAAATAGAATTCTGAACTTAGAAAATTATATTCCAGCTCAATGTTTAGTCTAAATTGTATTGTTAGTCGTAGTTCGTAGGCTTTTTCGTTACAAGTTGCTTGTCAATGTATACTACCTGTTATAAATATTTTCAAGGATTTGTAAATTTTGACATTAAGCGATTCATACATTCCAGCATAAAAAAATCAAAGGGAACATTTTTTTTAACAACGTACCTCCATTATTGTTATATACATTGTATTATTAGATATGTTATCAGTGTCAATATATAAAATATTGATTACATGTTACCGATGATAGTTCTGTAAATGAAGTTATAATACTGTCAGTGTAGTGACAGTCAGGATCGGGTTGAAGTGTTATATTTCTCTTCTTAGTTCTAATGTTACTGCTTTGTGATTGGTTAGAATTCCAAGTGGTGAGTGTATCACTGCAATCCTCCCTCTAATTGTTTAGTGCGTTATGTTCGAGCCCACTTTGGAAAGTTATTTAATAAGTTTGAATATGGTAGTAGATGTTCCATGCGTTTTGCAGAAAACTGTAAAACTGACGAATAGAGCGAGTCGGGGTATTATTCTTTATTCTAAAACTAGCCCAACACAACGTAAAACTAACCTAACACAACGTAGTATAAACAACCGTTTATAGAAGAAAATTCGATCTCGCTTTACGAACAGTAATCAGGTCGTTTAATGAAATCCTATCGGTTCATGTCGTTTCCCAAAACATTTCCGTAAGTGAATTCTGGCTAATGAGAGTTAGAGTATAGTAGACTTGGAAAGCCTTAAGTTAATGGCCAGCCTTCCTAAGGTGCGGTGATGGTCGGAGCATATGGGAAGGGGTAGGGGGTCACTGCAGGCTGCGGTGACCGTGGGAGCAAATACGAAGGAGTAGGAGTCACAGCATATGGAATAACATCTTGCTACTCCTACTGCTACACACACTGTTTCTGATCATTTTTAACCAGGAGTCGTATGTTTTGGCGACAGGAATCTACTTTTCACTCACAGTTGATGAGTTTGATTAGATTTTAAGTGTATAGTTCTCTACTGCATACATCTGTTTAACGAAATAACAAGTAGAATACTTATCTATTTGGCATTTGGTCACTAGCAGGACGGCTGTGAGCACCAACATATTTTTCTGGAACTAAATTTTGCTTGCATAACTTGTTCATGGTATTTTAGATATCACGTGTTGTGATATATAAGGAAGGAAAATAGTACACATGCTTTCATTGGTGATGTTAACGAAATACTTAATCAAAGAATTGTTCACTTTGGACTTACAAACAAGATACGCTGATCAGATGTAATTCAGTTTCCTTGAGTTTAGGAGTGGCAGCATTCTTAAGTTCTTAACTTCTTCCTTACGCAAGTTTATGGCCTCATCGATACCGAACACCTCAGTTTGGGACTGAGCTGCATCTTGGCTCTTATATATAAGTCTAGTTGATCTTGGCTGCTGCATTCAACCACTGCGTACTTCAGTGGTTACCTTCACTCTACCGTTATTCATATTTTGTATGTATGCATATCTTTAGGCCAGCCCATAATATTCTCCATAGTTAAGATGAGCTCATCTCTCACTCTTCTGTCTTTCATGGTGGGCAAATTTAAGGACTCTTTTCTTTCTTGTAAATCAGCTCTTTTAATTCTGGTACTGGTACCATCTTTGTTGCCCTTACCTTGACATTTTATTATCTCTATGCTTCTATAGGTGCGGTGACCATATCTAATAAGCATATTCTAATTTTGGCCTCGTGTAGGATACAAACTGCTTCCTACTTCCTTCTGCACGTATTAAATGCATTTATGATACTTTTCATTTGACAGTTCTCCTTAACTTTAATCCTATGACGAGATCTGGTGACAGGTTTGGTACGATGTCGATCAACTCCCTAGTCTCTCACACAGATTCCTGCACCTTGTTGTTTATTTGTCATTTACAGTGTCCGATAAAAGACCTTATCGAGGCCAGGCCATTCATTAAAACGCAAAAGCAAAAGTTGATGAAACAACAAAACTCTTACGGAAATTAGTGAGTTTGCCTCTTTAAAACGGAGCGAGTCATAGAAAAACGTTGAGAAGGCAGTTTCAAAGCTATATTGGTAATACAGTAATACGTTGTAATGTACTGGAAGTCTACAGATTCGTCTTCAACAAGTGAGACACAGGTATGTACTAACCCCAGACCTGAGCGAGAAATCGAGCAAAACTGTACGATGACGGTCGGGACTTACTAGCTTTCCCGCTGCAACCACCCTCATTTTTTCCACTCGCTCATTGCCCATGGAATAGCCACGCACTGATCCAAGGATAGCTACTCATTGATTTACACATAGCCATGCACTTATTTTGGGACAGCCAGGCATTGATCTAGACACAGTCACACACACCCAAGGCAGACGGGCCTCCGTGGTGGAGTAGTTTTGTTGTCACAACGGGGCAGCCCAAGGTAGGACTCTTATGGAATTCGAATCCTGGAGGTGACAGTCGGCCTACACCCAACCCAAGTTTATCCACCACTGGGCCCTTGTCTGTAAATGGATACCTTGCTTAGGCTAAGGACTTAGTGTGTGCGTATACATACATATGTGTAATGACATGTACATATATACGGAAGTACTAATGAAAAACTCTTTACATACTCACATATAGTATTCACATCCTTGTTGCCTCCAAGTTACTTGGCACAATATGCTTGCAGGATGATACGATTAGGCTTTACCCGAAGTGCTTCACGTTTGTTTATGTATGATTAGAATTATGAAAAAGGTAATGGATGCGTGTGTCAAAATGTTTTCACTATGAAACGCACGGACTGATGTTTGTAATTCACGCAATGTAATGTTTGACAAGTTGTATTGGAATTAGTCTGATTGCGGGTATGTGGACAGTTCTCTACACACGTCAAAGTCATTATGTACACCATTCACAATTAAAATACATATGATTCTTCCCTTATACCAAGGCACAGTGATGTAATATATTTTTCAGTTCTTGCTAGAACACATAAGCTATTTTAACACGCTGAAACGAGCTGTTCTTAATTAGGTATTGAAGTAGCTGAAGATAGGCTAGTAACGGTAACGACCCGCCTCTTTGTTTACATAATGCTAATGTTTATATCAGTGGCAAGGCCAGTTTTCATTTGTCGTACACAAATACATTGTTAATCGATAAACACATGATGATGGGTTAATAATTCACCCGATGACTGTAGTGTGTTAACAAATAGGGGATGACTTGAGAAGTCTTAAGTTTTAGAATCTTCCCCCTCCTCCCATAATGGCGCCTCTCCTCGCCAGCGAATGGAGGGTGAAACCGCCGTTGGTATTAGGTTGGTTGTCATCCAGGGTCATTAAGGCATTCATCGTCAACATACATCACCAAACGAAAGAAAAAGCTTAGCTCCTTTTCAGGTTTCAAAGTCTAATGCCACATATATTCTCACTTTGAATAACCAATGCCATTGGTGATCAGCTGATGTCGAATATCACTGGTGGACATATCATTGAAATGTACTTTAGACACAGTCAGAACTGCTGTAGAAATCTTGATTGCACAACACACTACTCAGGGCGTCATATAACCTCGGCAGCTGCCCTTGGCAGTAGATTAACGACACTGGGATTAAGAGCCCGTTAAGGGCGTCTTGTCACTTCGTCAGCTTGACAAGGACTGGCCGGCCAACGACACACGTAAGCTACCCAATTGTTTGGGACGGAGCAGCAATATCTCATGACCTGAAAACGATTCGTATTTGGTGGCTAATGGTCGTATAATCGTGACAAGGATTTCCAATGATCGTATGAATAAAAACAAGTAGTTCAAATCTGGAATTATTTTAAATACAGCACTTCACGTTATTCAGCTGACCTCAGCAAATTATAAAGGTTTAAATTGTCTGTGCATAATGATTTTTTATATCCAGGCTACCATTGTCTGTCTGGTTTTTGAGATTATCGTCTGTGTTAGTCACCAAATTCTTGGCCAGACTGAAGTTTTACTGATATATTTGATTGCCTTGCTGCACCTGGTCAGCGGTGATGGCGAGTAAGGGAGTTGAGTTGGCACATTGGATCGCGATCGCTGGTCACAGGTTTTGCCGCCTAAACCGCAAGATTTATAATTGTAATTGTTCCTGTGATCTTCCCACCCCCACCTCGTACGTGGCCAGGGGTATCACGCCCCGTTACTTACCCTTTGGCATATTGTCAAGCCCTCGTTTTGCCTGGCATGATAGCGCCATGCTTCCTTCCTCGGCATGGAGGGATATTGATGTCTTCCTTGACGCGGAATGACACGCTTTCCCTCTATCTTTCACGGGGTAACACGCCCCCTCCCACTTTGGAATGGGGTGATTCTGTCCTTCCCTGATAAGGAACGACCCTATCTTTCCTCCATATGGTAAACATGGTAATAAGCATACTCATTCTTGGGCAGGGAATGACTTTGCTCTATCTTTATCACGTTTGGAATAACGAGTTTCATTCTCCCACTCCCACGCGGATTTGGAGCAATACGCAACTCCTCAACCCCCTCCTTTCTGGCGTATTGATACTTGCCTTTTTTTTTTCTTTTTTTTTTTTTTGCATAGATTAATGCCCCCTTCGTATGTAGGGTTTTGACGACCAGTGAAAGGTCCTTCTTTATATGTAGCGACACTTTTTAGTGTTTCCCTTAGACAAGCTCCCTCTCTCCTTATCGTTTATCCAAATTCCTTGCCTTCAGCCCATCCGTTATCTTTCCGATTAGCAGATTAGACTCTAGAATCATAAGCTTTGAAATGAAGAATGAAAGATTCTTAAATGCAAGATTAATGGCATGGATAGCAGAAGACACTTGATAGTGAAAAAGTAAGGAGCAAAGAGGTTAATGCAAGAGATAGAGGTAGGCCATGTTGGTGGAGTGGCGTACAGTGTGGCGATGTGGTAAACCTGAGGTACCTTGACCAGCCCAAGTTTCTGCCTGCCCCGTTACACACTGCATCATTCATGTCACCATGTACTTGGACAGTAATTAATTCAGTGGGTGTCTGATGGCTCTCCGGAAGGTTTGATATGTTAGCAAGATAGGATTGCATGAACACATGATATTTAGTAAGATGGTAGTGTAGTAGGGTAATTTGTTTATATTAGAAATGGAAGACAGAAGTTGATAGGAATATGAAGCAAGTGCTATAAATGCCGACAAGGATATCCTCAGGTGGGGTTAGCAGGATGACACGACTGGCAGAAAGCGAGAGGCGCTAAAAATAGCAGTTGGTGTGCACGGCGTCCACATTTCAAGTTGGTGACGTTCCGCTAAGAGTTGCACCGAGACCTACTTACCCACTTCAGGGATCATCATGGGCTGGACAAGCTCCTGTTTGTCTCGCCGGTTCTGGGGTGTGTTTCTGGCCCAAAACAAACAAATTATCATCAGCCTTGGTGTATTTAGTGACAAAATGGATCTTCGGATGTGGTTTTGGGAGGTAGTTTTTTTTTTTATCGGTTTACGAATTGAACTAAAAGCGAGAGGATGTTCAACTAAGTACATTTATTTTATGGGCCGTATGCAAGGAAAAGATTGCAGGGTATTGGAAGAGATAATTGTGTGGTCTCATTTCCTTGTTCAAGAGGGCGAAGGGTGTCGAGCTTCTGGCTTTGACCTTCCAATGTTAATATTAATTATAAGTTTTTATCCGTGGTAGGACCGACTTCAAGGAATTATTCTGAGTAACGGTGGGTACAGACCCGTGGTTTGTGTTTGAGAGCAAAGGAGAACATGTATATTTCTTCAGTTGTATAGGTATTCGTACTTATCTCCAAAACTTGGCGTCTCGTATACTTAGTGTTGTGATGTGGTAGGGTTGTTTTAGCTACGATTTCCAGATTTGCATAGTAAAGGTTATCATTAATGACTGCAGTCTGGTTCAAGGTGGGCTGCGTATTGGTGATATCATTTGCGTTTGACTATGTTGTATGTTCTTGAGGCTCGAGGGAAGTGCGGGAGCTTGGGAGTTAGTGTGTGCGTTCCTCCGTCAGGTGGTTGTATCCTCACCTGCGGCAGGCGGTTCAGTGTTCCACACTTGCGGAAGGCGGCTCACTTTTCCCCACCTGGGACAGGTAAATCGGTAAACCCCCCTCCTTACCTGATACAGGTGGATTATTGTTCCCAACCAGGAACAGGCGGTTTAGTGTACACCACCTGGAACAGGTACAGTTTGCGTAAAATGAGACAGGCGGTTCCTTGTCACCACAAAAGGCTGACGGATCAGTGTCGTACATGTCCCTATGGAAATTCCGGCAAGGCACCTGCCCTCTTGCAGTATCCCTATCATTTATCTTCCTGTTACTCCTCCATCCATTTAGTCTCGCTTCTCCTCCTGTTTTTGTCCTTCCGTCATATTCCTCGATGTATCTTTATCCTCCTGGACGCTGGGTTCATTCGGCTGCCCTTCTGCATTGTTTGCATCCGCGATTCCTTTGCGTTCTTCCCTGTGCGGAAAGTACCCGATTCCATTGTTGTTGTTACTTAGGTTTGCTCCCTGGCGTACTGGACCGGTTTGTGGCACTGGTCCAGTGTGCCCACAGGACCGTTCTGTGACAGTGGGGCATTCTGTGGTGTTGGTCCAGAGTGTACTTGCTGTCTTTGTCTGTGATATTGAAGCAGAATGTGGGATTAGTCAACTTTTGAATTTGACCAATGTGAAAGGGTGGGCCAATGATTGGCACATAGTGAGTCAGGCTGGTCCACAGTTTAAGGCTGGACCAGAGGGTGAGGCTGGCTAGCCTGGCGTGTGAGGGCGGGGGTGATCTGAAAGTTCCCACTTGCCTCGTAAAGCCTGGGGTTGGGGTCTCGTTCCGAGGTGCCTGACTCAACAGTGGCTGCTCTCACACTAGCATCCCCCCTCCCTCCCCCCCTCCCTCCCTTCCTCGCTGGCTGCTCTTTACTCTCCCTCTCGACTCCATCTAGCCACCTCTCGCTCCTTCCCCTCTGCCCACTCCTTTCCTTTCTCCCTTTCTCTCGTTCTCTCCACGTCACTTCCCTGTTGTACCGTTTAATGCTGGGTTGACGCGAGGATTCTTTAGACTGTGTAAGGAGGTGTACTATAACGTGTGGTGGTGGAGGGGGAGGGGGGTAACAGTGGAGAGTGAATGGTGAGCAGTTCTTGCAGTTGGTGTCGCATGTCATGATGGTGATGGGTGACTAGCACAATGGTACAACATCTGGGGACGATGGCACGACCCGTGAGCACGACGTGACGACTCTTAGGTATTATGGCTTATCCTTTGTTCCCTAAGCACGACCTTAGGGTCATTCCGTCGTGTTGAAGGGCCCGTGCTGTCGTGCAGAAGAGGTGAACATAGCTTTTTTTTTTCCTCCTGCCCTTTGTTCCTCCCTTTTCTTTTCTTCTCACTTCACCCCTGGTTTATTCTACCCTCTCCAGTCTTCATCATGATGATTTTCCTCCTCTCCCATTCTTCAGTGTATCCCCGGTACATCATGGGTCGCCACCTCCACCCTCATCACCACCATCACCATCTTTCTCCGCCTGGCCGTCTGCATCAGGCTGGCGGTGTCGCCCCCACCCCCGGTATAATGTAAGGAGGATTCCCTCCTTAGCGGCCGAGGTGGGGATCTCTCTTGTAAGGTCTTCCTGGTGCTTCTGATGGGGTCTTTACCCCGACAAGGACGGCGTTTGTGGAGAGAGGATTTTCTGTGAGAGGGTGTTGACAGTAAAGTATTGCTGTGAGAGGGTTTTAGCAGTAAGTGTTGCTGTGAGAGGGTTTAGCAGTAAGTGTTGCTGTGAGAGGGGTTTTAGCAGTAAGTGTTGCTGTGAGAGGGTGTTGGCAGTAAGTGTTGCTGTGAGAGGGGTTTTAGCTGAAAGTGTTGCTGGTAGAGGGTGTTGGCAGTGTTGCTGTGAGGTGTTGATAGTAAAGTATTGTTGAGAGGGTGTCAGCGGTAAATGTTGCTGTGAGAGTGTTGGCAGTGTTGCTGTGAGAGGGTGTTGGCATTAAATGTTGCTGAGAGGGTGGTGGCAGTAAGTTTTGCTGTAAGAGGGTGTTGGCAGTAATATACATCTTTGATTAAGTTTTGTCAATTTCTTTCTTTGTTTATGTATAGATTATGTATGAATAGTATGATTCGTTTTTTTTTTCTTTTTCTTTTTTGAGCTAGAAGAAACCAAACTTTATTCTCTTATGATTTTGTCTGGTAATACTTGTTGTCACAGTGATATCACGCTGGTTACTGCGATGTGTGTGTTTGTGTACATAATGCGTGTGACCTTCAGCTCGTCTCTGTAAGCCTAGTCGTGTCCTGCCATCTGTATGACTGTATATCGTCATCATGTACTGTTCTCGGTATGTGTGTACTGGACTCATAGTGCCCTAAGCCCATATCTGTAAATTGGCCTCATATTTAATGAATTCGTGTTTCTCTGTGCACCTATAGAATTGCTGAGTGCCCGTGATTTTTAGAAATGCCCAGGCCGTAGCATTTAGGGTGGTTAGGTATGTTAAGTGATGAGGCTTGCTAAACTGGCGACATGGGATGGATGGCAGGGGTGAGTGATGCGAGATGTGCTGACCACTGGAGTCACAAGGAGGCGAAGTTGGAAGACGTTCCGTAAGTAAGGAAGAGAACCACCCGGGTCCTCTTATCGGATTGTAGCCCCTGTCTGTTGCTGCACCGGCCACATCACGCCAGCGACGCGCCCTACAGGGATCGGGCGGTCCCTGATACCGGCACAGATTAAAGAATCTGCCACCCCTGTCCTCTCCTCTGTACACCAACACGATACAACACAACCCTTGGTCTCCTAGCTCAGAGCCGCCTGCATATGCCATTTGTTACCTATTTGTGTGTGTGTGTGTGTGTGTGTATGAGAGAGAGAGAGAGAGAGAGAGAGAGAGAGTCATTCAGGTGGTGGCTCTTCTTCCCCTCCTGCTGTACACCCGTAGGCTGGTGTAGTCACTTCTGACCCACCATGGCAATCATCACGGGTGTTCCAGCCTCCCCCTACCCATATCCTAGACCATTGGTGGCGAGGCTCAGACCTCTCTGGCTGGTGTGATGGTAGTGTGACGTCCCCGGCTGGTACGATGGTGGTGGTTCCGTCCCCCCTTACGAGGCCCACAGGAAATTGAGGCGAGGCTGTGGTATGTACCGACGCACATTTGCGGTTTAGGTAGGCAGGCAGGTGCAGTACAGTGCTTGCCAACCAATACAGCCAGAATATCGAGTAGATTGATCAGTTGCTTCGCAACAGTGCCTAGTTCCACGTAAGTAGAAGCACAAAAGTGTACAACCGTTTGTCCCAAATTAAATGGAGTACTTTGAGGGGAGTTAATATTTTACTTTCTCACAGTGGTCCAGACTCGCTTTGTACGTCATATGTGGATGGTGTGTTTGTGTGTGTGTGTGTGTTGGAGTAAAGCGTGTTTAATGGTTCAGTTTCTGTCGTTTATTTGGCTGTTGCAGGGTTTGTAAGACCCATGTTGATAAGGATTAATATATGTAAATAGGGCAGGTTGAGCAGGCAAGTGGACTGGCCTTATCAGTTGAATCATAATATTTTGCTACGAAAGCTTGGAACACCAGATGTCGCCGCGTTCCAGTTTCTCGCAGACCAAAGCATGTGACGTTCTGGCCAGGGGCACGTGAACACCCGTCCACTGTGGAGACACCTTTAAGATTCACATATACAATGTATGTATTGTTGGTAGTAGGAGGTACTAAGTAATCCTTGTGCGGTACGACATAACGATTAACAGTAATACGGGCGCGGAGCGAAGCTGTCGATGATTGATGGCGTCGCCAAGAGAGAATAGCTTGGTCTTGCTCGGCCAATTCTTATTGTTCATTGTCAAGGTGTAAGGGCTTGATGTGTTGACGAAGGTGTGGGGTTGTGAGGTAATGTGTTGTGGGACTGAGTGACTGGTGGAGGTGAGTGTGTTGAAGAAAAGAAAAAAATGTGGTGGAGCGGCCGGCATCCGTCCAGGCGCTATAACGCGGGCCGGCTCCGGTGGGAGTGTTGGGAGGGATGTGTTGGGGGACCCGCCCCGGGCCTCGGCTACAGTTAGCTTGACCCCTTCACCATTCTCTCCACCCCCTACTTCACCCCTTCACCACTTCCTAACCCATACACCTCCCCTTTTATCCGTGCCCCACCCGCACACCACTCTACTATCCGTGCCTTCCGTATACCACTCTATTCACCCCTGCTTCACCTGCGCACCACTTCCTCTACCATTGTCGCACCTTTGCACCATTCCTTTCACCCCAGCA